>NC_084614.1:66134889-66434889 GCF_033978795.1 Nerophis ophidion
AACCAGTGAAGTCGGCACGTTGTGTAAATGGTAAATAAAAACAGAATACAGTGATTATGCAAACCCTTTCCAACCTATTTTCAATTGAATAGACTGCAAAGACAAGATACTAAACAATGGAACTTGAAAACTTTGCAATTTTTTTGCGGATATTAGCTCATTTGAAATTTGATGCCTGCAACATGTTTCAAAAAAACTGTCACGAGTGTCAAAAAAAGGATGGAAAAAGCTGAGGAATGCTCATCAAACACTTATTTGGAACATCCCACAGGTGAACGGGCTAATTGGGAATAGGTGGGTGCCATGATTGGGTATGAAAAAAGTCTGTGGGCTATAGAGTGTTTTCCGTTTGGGCTCCAGTACTCTGGAATGCCCTCCTGGTAACAGTTCAAGATGCTACCTCAGTAGAAGCATTTAAGTCTCACCTTCAAACTCATTTGTATACTCTAGCCTTTAAATAGACCTCCTTTTTAGACCAGTTGATCTGCCGCTTCTTTTCTTTTTCTCCTCTGTCCCCCCCTCCCTTGTGGAGGGGGTCCGGTCTGATGACCATGGATGAAGTACTGGCTGTCCAGAGTCGAGACCCAGAATGGACCGCTCGTCGGGACCCAGGATGGACTGCTCACCTGTGTATCGGTTGGGGACATCTCTACGATGCTGATCCGCCTCCGCTTGGGATGGTTTTCTGTGGACGGGACTCTCGCTGCTGTCTTGGATCCGCTTTGAACTGAACTTTCGCGGCTGTGTTGGAGCCACTATGGATTGAACTTTCACAGTATCATGTTAGACCCGCTCGACATCCATTGCTTTCGGTGCCCTAGAGGGGGGGGGGGGTTGCCCACATTTGAGGTCCTCTCCAAGGTTTCTCATAGTCATCATTGTCACTGGCGTCCCACTGGATCTTAATTCTCCCTGCCCACTGGGTGTGAGTTTTCCTTGCCCTTATGTGGGTTCTTCCGAGGATGTCGTAGTCGTTAATGGTTTCTACAGTCCTCTGAGACATTTTTGATTTAGGGCTATATAAATAAACATTGGTTGATTGATTGATTGATGAAAAGCAGCTTCCATGAAATTCACCAACAAGGATGGGGCGAGGGTCACTTCTTTGGGAAAAAATGCGTGAGCAAATTGGCAAATAGTTTAGGAACACTATTTTTCAACAAGCTATAGTAAGGACTTTAGGGATTTCACCATCTACGGTCCGTAATTTCATCAAAAGGTTCAGAGAATTTGGAGAAATCATTGCGAGGCCGAAAACCAGCCCCTGATCCCTCACTGCATCAAAAACTGACATAAGTGTGTAGAGGATATCACAACATGGGCTCAGGAACACTTCAGAAAACCACTATTAGTAAATACAGTTAGTCGCTACATCTGTAAGTGCAAGTTAAAACGACTATGCAAACCCATTAATCAACAACACCCGTCAGCTTTGCTGGGCCCGTGCTCATCTAAGATGAAATGATGCAAAGTGTAAAAGTCCTATGTGGTCTGACGATTACAGATTTCAAATTATTTTTTTAAACCGTGGACGTCGTGTCCTCCGGAACAAAGAGGAAAATAACCATCCAGATTGTTCTAGTTACAAAGTTCGAAAGCCAGCATCTGTGATGGTATGGGGGAGCATTAGTGCTCAAGGCATGGGTAACTTACACATCTGTGAAGGCAACATTAATGCAGAAAGGTACATACAGGTTTTGGAGCAACATATGTTGCCATCCAAGCAGCTTCCAAGAAATGCTCAGTCATTCACAAACAAGGATGGGGCGAGGGTAACCACTTTGTGAACAAATGCGTGAGCAAATTGTTCAACAACATTTTTCAACGAGCTATTGCAAGGAATTCAGGGATTTCACCATCTACTGTCCGTGATATCATCAAAAGGTTCAGAAAATCTGGAGAAATCACTGCACGTAAGCGGCAAGACTGAAAAACAAAATTGCTTGTGACATTCGATCCCTCAAGCGGTACTGCATCAAAAACCGACATCAGTGTGTAAAGGATATCACCACACTGGCTCTGGAACACTTCAGATTGGTCTTTTCAATTCCCAAACATTTATTGAGTGTTGTTAAAAGGAAAACCCATGTAACACAGCAGTAAATATCGCCCCTGTGCCAACTTTTTTGCAATGTGTTGCTGCCAATAAATTCCAAGTTAATGATTATATGAAGTAAAAAAAATAGTTTTTCAGTTCCAACACTAAATATATTTTCTTTGCATTTATTCAATTGAATATAAGTTGGAAAGGATTTGCAAATCATTGTATTCCGCTTTATATATCACTGGTTTTGTATAACAAAGTGTCGATTTATGTTTTGTCGCGTCAATTAAACGTTTAATGAGTGTGCAAAAATTATGGATCGCATGGAGTACTCAGAACGAGGGTTGTCCCAATACCAAAATGTATTTTGATACTTTTCTACATAAAGGGGACCATGCCGCTGTCTGTCATGATATGGCTCAATAGCTTCTGTTTCTTCTCTAATTTCGTTTTCGGTACCTGCCTCCACACTCCAACCATCCGTTTCAATACATGCGTAATCTGTTGAATCGCTTACGGCGCTGAAATCTGAGTTTGAATCCGAGCTAATATCGCTATATCTTTCTGTGCTATCCGCCATGTTTGTTTCTGTGTGGTCACACTGTGACGTCACAGGATAATGGACGGGTGGATATAACAACGGTTAAATCAGGCACTTTGAAGCCGTTTTTCGGGATATTGCGTGATGGGTAAAATTTTGAGAAAAACTTCGAAAAATAAAATAAGCCACTAGGAACTGATTTTTATTGGTTCTAACCCTTCAGAAATTGTGATAATGTTCCCCTTTAACTTCACAGGTGCAATAGTTTTTCAATGCCTTCAGTGACAATCTACAAAAGTCATGAAAATGAAGAAAACACATTTAAATGAGGTGTGTCCAAACTTTTGGCCTGTACTGTACTTGTTAAATAAAACCTCTGCCTTGTTTTTAATAAATATTTAGGCCTATTACGTTACTGTGTTTTAATGTTGGTCATTATGGTGGTACTTAAAGAGTTTTGTGAGGTGGTACTCGGTAAGAAAAGTTTGAGAACCACTGTTTTAGTCTCCCGGCTGGCCTGGGAATGCCTCAGGATTCCCCGGGAAGAGCTGGACGAAGTGGCTGGGGAGAGGAAATTCTGGGCTTCCCTGCTTACGCTGCTGCCCCCGCGACCCGACCTTGGATAAGTGGAAGAAGCTGGATGTTTTAGACCATGAAGCTATTTACAATTGTAACGAAAGCGTATTGGTATTCAAAATGGGGAGAAATACGAAAATTCAAATACCTGCTTTTATAGCAGGGATTTGTTAAATGGACTAACATATGAATTAGCTCTCAAAGTACTTCTATTTATTCACTGTTTCGCAAAACTGTGAAAGACATCGAATCCAGCAACTCACGTACCTTTCTGAGACTTTCATGCTACAATCCAACAGATGTCACAGCCGCAATTTTCTCAATGAGCGCTCCAAAAGTGACCAAAACAACAAGCCCTTTATGATCTAAAAATAGATGAACTGTGTTCATCTTTACAGTCGCCAAGCGTCCACTGGTCTTGCTGGAATGTGTGGACCAAATGCAAATATATGCTCTTCCCCTGCAGCTTAATGACTCCACTCTTTTAAAGCTAATGAGCCATTGTGGGTTCCATCCCATCAATGTGCATTCTGTTCAAATGACTGCTGCCTTTATGCTTCTGCAACCTGCATGGCAAATAAATGACTTTTTGCTGTGCCCTGCAGCCTCAAATTTTCTGTAGCTCAGTTGGTATTTGAAATGTGCTTTTCTCCCAAAACAATATCGAAAGCGTGGCACAGAGACGGTAGACTCCAGATGGTAATACACCTTTTAGCTATGCAAGAAGAAAGTCCAAATGAGGCTCGCTAGCGCTCATGAATAAGAGCGCCAAGAGGCAGAGATCACCAGATAATGTTTCATGTCCCAGCAGGGAGATGAAAATGTTTTCCATTACGGTTCCAAGGCAAAATTGACTTAATAAAGTGTCCAGTTGGGGCAGCGCTACATAAGGGAAGAAAGCATTGGGTAACTTAAAAGTTATCCACACTTTCCCTCCAGCCTTTCCCTCCACCCACATATAATGCCAAACAAACACATACCAATCGACGGATTCAAGTTGCACCAGTGTCATAAGATGCGAAAGTTCCTTGTTTGTTCTGCACATTTTACCGACGATAGCAATGCTACGACAGATGTGTGGATATCCTGCGACACTCAAAGCAGATGCATTTCCAACGATAAAGTCAACGAAATCACAAAGGTGAGTTTTGTTGATGTTATCGACTTATGTGCTAATCAGACATATTTGGTCACGGCATGACTGCCAGCTAATCGTTGCTAACATGCTATTTAGGCTAGCTGTATGTACATTTGTAGCTAGATTTGCTTCCAGCCTTTCCCTCCACCCACATTTAATGCCAAACAAACACATACCAATCGGCGGATTTAAGTTGCTCCAGTGGTCAAAAGATGCAATTGTTGGTTAGAAGGCAATCGCCTAATAGCTTCAATAGCTATAGCTGTAGCTATAACTATTGAGCGAATAGCTTCAATAGCTATTCGCTCAATAGCTTCAGTTTCTTCTTCAATTTCGTTTTCGCTATCTGCCTCCACACTCCAACCATCCATTTCAATACATGCGTAATCTGTTGAACCGCTTAAGCCGCTGAAATCCGAGTCTGAATCCGAGCTAATGTCGCTATATCTTTCTGTTCTATCCGCCATGTTTGTTTGTCACACAGTGACGTCACAGGAAAATGGACGGGTGGATTTACAGATAGCGTAAATCAGGCACTTTAAAACCGTTTTTCGGGATATTCCATGATGGGTAAAATTTTGAAAAGCACTTCGAAAAATAAAAAATGCCACTGGGAACTGATTTTTATTGGTTTTAACCCTTCTGAAATTGTGATAATTTTTACCTTTAAGAGTTGAACATAACAATGAAAGTGTTGATTGGTTGTAAACAAGGGAAGAAGAAGGAAGATGAACAGACGGGGACCGAGTATGTTTTTTTCAAGACTTTCACGATCAACCAGTACGGTCCCAAAAATCGACTGGTCGATCGCGATCGTCAGGTTGGCGAATCCTGTTGTAAGCCGTGGGTCCTAGGGCACTAAAGCACCCAAGGACAATGCCAAGCACCCATGGGAGAATAATTGCAACTTTCAATCTTTAAAATTATTTTTGACAAATCAATCTTGTTGCTGTACATTTTGCGTTGATTTTGGTCCATCCATCCATCCATCCATCATCTTCCGCTTATCCGAGGTCGGGTCGCGGGGGCAGCAGCCTAAGCAGGGAAGCCCAGACTTCCCTATCTCCAGCCACTTCGTCTAGCTCTTCCCGGGGGATCCCGAGGCGTTCCCAGGCCAGCCGGGAGACATAGTCTTTCCAACGTGTCCTGGGTCTTCCCCGTGGCCTCCTACCAGCTGGACGTGCCCTAAACACATCCCTAGGGAGGCGTTCGGGTGGCATCCTGACCAGATGCCCGAACCACCTCATCTGGCTCCTCTCGATGTGGAGGAGCAGCGGCTTTACGTTGAGCTCCTCCCGGATGGCAGAGCTTCTCACCCTATCTCTAAGGGAGAGCCCCGCCACCCGGCGGAGGAAACTCATTTCGGCCGCTTGTACCCGTGATCTTATCCTTTCGGTCATGACCCAAAGCTCATGACCATAGGTGAGGATGGGAACGTAGATCGACCGGTAAATTGAGAGCTTTGCCTTCCGGCTCAGCTCCTTCTTCACCACAACGGATCGATACAACGTCCGCATTACTGAAGACGCCGCACCGATCCGCCTGTCGATCTCACGATCCACTCTTCCCCCACTCGTGAACAAGACTCCTAGGTACTTGAACTCCTCCACTTGGGGCAGGGTCTCCTCCCCAACCCGGAGATGGCACTCCACCCTTTTCCGGGCGAGAACCATGGACTCGGACTTGGAGGTGCTGATTCTCATTCCGGTCGCTTCACACTCGGCTGCGAACCGATCCAGTGAGAGCTGAAGATCCCGGCCAGATGAAGCCATCAGGACTACATCATCTGCAAAAAGCAGAGACCTAATCCCGTGGCCACCAAACCGGAACCCCTCAACGCCTTGACTGCGCCTAGAAATTCTGTCCATAAAAGTTATGAACAGAATCGGTGACAAAGGACAGCCTTGGCGGAGTCCAACCTTCACTGGAAACGTGTCCGACTTACTGCCAGCAATGCGGACCAAGCTCTGACACTGATCATACAGGGAGCGGACTGCCACAATAAGACATTCCGATACCCCATACTCTCTGAGCACTCCCCACAGGACTTCCCGAGGGACACGGTCGAATGCCTTCTCCAAGTCCACAAAGCACATGTAGACTGGTTGGGCAAACTCCCATGAACCCTCAAGAACCCTGCCGAGAGTATAGAGCTGGTCCACAGTTCCACGACCAGGACGAAAACCACACTGTTCCTCCTGAATCCGAGGTTCGACTATCCGGCGAAGCCTCCTCTCCAGTACACCTGAATAAACCTTACCGGGAAGGCTGAGGAGTGTGATCCCACGATAGTTGGAACACACCCTCCGGTCCCCCTTCTTAAAGAGAGGAACCACCACCCCGGTCTGCCAATCCAGAGGTACCGCCCCCGATGTCCACGCGATGCTGCAGAGTCTTGTCAACCAAGACAGCCCCACAGCATCCAGAGCCTTAAGGAACTCCGGGCGGATCTCATCCACCCCCGGGGCCTTGCCGCCGAGGAGCTTTTTAACTACCTCAGCGACCTCAGCCCCAGAAATAGGAGAGTCCACTACAGATTCCCCAGGCACCGCTTCCTCAAAGAAAGACGTGTTGGTGGGATTGAGGAGGTCTTCGAAGTATTCCCTCCACCGATCCACAACATCCGCAGTCGAAGTCAGCAGAACACCATCCGCACCATACACGGTGTTGATAGTGCACTGCTTCCCCTTCCTGAGGCGCCGTATGGTGGTCCAGAATCGCTTCGAAGCCGTCCGGAAGTCGTTTTCCATGGCTTCCCCGAACTCTTCCCATGTCCGAGTTTTTGCCTCCGCGACCGCTAAAGCTGCACACCGCTTGGCCCGTCGGTACCCGTCCACTGCCTCCGGAGTCCTATGAGCCAAAAGAACCCGGTAGGACTCCTTCTTCAGCTTGACGGCATCCCTCACTGCTGGTGTCCACCAACGGGTTCTGGGATTACCGCCACGACAGGCACCAACAACCTTGCGGCCACAGCTCCAATCAGCCGCCTCGACAATAGAGGTTCGGAACATGGTCCACTCGGACTCAATGTCCAGCACCTCCCTCGTGACATGTTCAAAGTTCTCCCGGAGGTGTGAATTGAAACTCTCTCTGACAGGAGACTCTGCCAGACGTTCCCAGCAGACCCTCACAATGCGCTTGGGCCTGCCAGGTCTGTCCGGCATCCTCCCCCACCATCGCAGCCAACTCACCACCAGGTGGTGATCGGTAGAAAGCTCCGCCCCTCTCTTCACCCGAGTGTCCAAAACATGAGGCCGCAAATCCGATGACACAACTACAAAGTCGATCATGGAACCGCGGCCTAGGGTGTCCTGGTGCCAAGTGCACATATGGACACCCTTATTTTTGAACATGGTGTTTGTTATCGACAAACTGTGACGAGCACAAAAGTCCAATAACAAAACACCACTGGGGTTTAGATCCGGGCGACCATTCTTCCCAATCACGCCTCTCCAGGTTTCACTGTCGTTGCCAACATGAGCGTTGAAGTCTCCCAGTAGGACAAGGGAATCACCCGGAGGAGCACTTTCCAGTACTCCCTCGAGTGTACCCAAAAAGGGTGGGTATTCTGAACTGCTGTTTGGTGCGTAAGCACAAACAACAGTCAGGACCCGTCCCCCCACCCGAAGGCGAAGGGAAGCTACCCTCTCGTCCACTGGGTTGAACTCAAACGTACAGGCTTTGAGCCGGGGGGCAACCAGAATTGCCACCCCAGCCCGTCGCCTCTCACTGCCGGCAACGCCAGAGTGGAAGAGGGTCCAGTCCCTCTCGAGAGAACTGGTTCCAGAGCCCTTGCTGTGCGTCGAGGTGAGTCCGACTATATCCAGCCGGAACTTCTCTACCTCGCGCACTAGCTCAGGCTCCTTCCCCCCCAGTGAGGTGACGTTCCACGTCCCAAGAGCTAGCTTCTGTAGCCGAGGATCGGACCGCCAAGTGCCCTGCCTTCGGCTGCCGCCCAGCTCACAATGCACCCGACCTCTATGGCCCCTCCTATGAGTGGTGAGCCCATTGGAGGGATGACCCACGTTGCCTCTTCGGGCTGTGCCCGGCCGGGCCCCATGGGAACAGGCCCGACCACCAGGCGCTCGCCATCGTGCCCCAACTCCGGGCCTGGCTCCAGAGCGGGGCCCCGGTGACCCACGTCCGGGCGAGGGAAATCTGGGTTCATTTCGTTGTAATTCCATAGAAGTCTTTGAGCTGCTCTTTGTCTGATCACTCACCTAGGACCTGTTTGTCTTGGGAGACCCTACCAGGGGGCATGAAAACCCCCAGACAACATAGCTCCTAGGATCATTGGGACACGCAAACTCCTCTACCACGGTAAGGTAGCAGCTCAGAGAGGAGTGATTTTGGTCCATTTTACATAAATAAAAAATTACAAATCTAATCATCTCTAATTAGGCAGCACGATGGAACAGGGGTTAGTGCATGTGCCTCACAATACAAAGGTCCTGAGTAGCCCTGAGTTCAATCCCGTGCTCGGGATCTTTCTGTGTGGAGTTTGCATGTTCTCCCCGCGACTGCATGGGTTCCCTTCGGGGATTTTCTCACACCTCCAGAAACATGCACCTGGGGATAGGTTGATTGGCAACACTAAATTGGCCCTAGTGTGTGAATGTGAGTGTGAATGTTGTCTGTCTATCTGTGTTGGGCCTGTGATGAGGTGGCGACTTGTCCAGGGTGTACGCCGCCTTCTGCCCGAATGCAGCTGAGATTGGCTCCAGCACCCCCCGCGACCCTAAAAGGGACAAGCTGTAGAAAATGGATGGATAATCTCTAATTAACAAAGTCTAACCAGGATTCAATTGTGCCTAATAATGAACTACCGTATTTTTCGGATTATAAATCGCAGTTTTTTTCATAGTTTGGCCGGGGGTGCGACATATACTCCGGAGCGGCTTATGTGTGAAATTATTAACACATTACCGTAAAATATTAAATAATATTATTTATCTCATTCGCGGAAGAGACAAAGAAAATGTCAGCAATCGTCACACACACGTCAGCCCAAAAAAATTTGGCGTGTGTCAGTGTATTAAGTCACAAAATATAAATGGAGTATTGTTGGCGCGTTTTGGATGTTTTAATTGGGTTTTATGGGCGGAGTAGAGGACTTCCCATTGGCTTCGCTGTAAGCAGACTTTTATTTGCTGAATACAACCGTTGTCATGTCTTTCATAACGACTGTGAACAACAGGCAAAATTCCCCCAAAATATAAATGTATATTTTAAGGTTGCAACAATACACATATTTGTGTTGAACTATTTCATACAATGGTCTCGGTTCGGTTTATCAACTTCTAACGGTACGCTCTGTGCCCAAAGCTTAGGGGATCTGGGCTCGACTATGCCGCCTTAGGTGGCATAGTCGAGGGCAGATCTACAAAGCTTCTATCTGCAAAACAAACTGCTGAGACAGAAGCTACATGCAAAGCTTCTGCAGCTCGTTGCAACATGGCTAATGCCTCAAATACACCCGAAATTCAGGATCCTCCACCATCATTCAGATCTGACGTGTGGAACTTCTTTGGGTTCGTGCTAAGTATGACCCTGATGGCAAGTGTGTCTTGGACAAAAATACCACGGTATGTTGCAAGTGTCATTGAAGCACAACAGTGGAAACAAGACAAGGCATTTTCCCCGATGCTGAACTAGGTGCAGCCGAACAAAAACAAGATTTGACAACACACAGGCTCCAAACTTTACCTGGGGGAATTTCGAGCGCCATTAGCACGTGTGATTGCTACTGTTGTTGCTGTACACATGCAACCCTTTTATGTTGTGGAAAATGTTGGGTTTGCTGCAGACACCTGAGCCCTGTTACCAGTTTCCTATACTACACCGTAGTTCCTGATTGTACAACAAAGCAAAAGCCCATTTAGAGACTCAGTGTCCGTAGCACCCGCTGTTACTCTGCTGCTAAGAATGCGCCACAGAAAATGGGTGATTTATCAGATTTTATTATTATTATTTTGACTATGTTTTGTTTTTGTTTTATATTCTGTGTGGAGTTTGCATGTTCTCCCCGTGACTGCGTGAGTTCTCTTGGTATATATATATATATGTCTTGATCGAATTATCCAGAGAATAGTGTTCGGGGTAGAGCGCAATATGTATGTGTGGGGAAAATCACAAGACTACTTGACTACTTCATCTCTACAGAACTGTTTCATGAGGGGTTCCCTCAATCGCCTGATGATTGAGGGAACCCCTCATGAAACAGTTCTGTAGAGATGAAGTAGTCTTGTGATTTTTCCCACTCATATATATATATATGTATACATATATACATATATATGTGTGTATGTATGTATATATACACAGAGGTGGGTAGAGTAGCCAGAAATTGTACTCAAGAGTTTACTGTTACTTTAGAGCTGTATTACTCAAGTAAAATTAAGGAGTAGTCACCCAAATATTTACTTGAGTAAAAGTTTAAAGTATGTTGTGAAAAAAACTACTCAAGTATTGATTAACTGATGAGTAACCTGTTTGTTTAATGATGACGGCAACAAGTAATGCACAAAAACAGAAAAATAGCAAAGAACAAATTCAGAGCCAGGAATATCTCTTAAGCAATTAAAACAATAATATATACTGTATTTGGTTTTACACTGTACTGTAAAAAAATGTAAAATGAATTTTATCTTTGCAACCTCATTATACTATTGGCTAAGTTTTATATTCATAAATGTAAGTTTCTCAATACCCGACCTGTTTTTTGTGACTTTTAAAAAGATTTAGAACTCTACATTAAAACACTCTACCTCTAACAACCAAAAAGCTGTGAAAACAATGATGCTGTGTTCCAAATCTAAGTTATTTACTGAGATTGAGTGAGCCTATGGCTTTGCACTTTGTTCATTTTATATACAGTATATGTATTTTTTTTGCATTCTATTTTCGTTACTTTGAATTTACAACCCCCTGGCGCTGTTTTGTACGGTCGTTATACTGTTTTGTAATGTTTTTGTACTTACTTTGATTGTTATTTTCAACTGTTTATAAATCTTGAAATTTATAAATGAAGGTTTATAAAAAAATAAATAAAAAAATGTGGCTCTGTTTGATCGGTGAAACCGAGTCAAACGTCACCAGTGACTGCATTTGATTGGTGAAACGGAGTCAAACGTCACCAGTGACTGCATTTGATTGGTGAAACGCAGGCACGGGATGGATCATACTTTGAAGGTTTGTCTGACAAAACAAAACTAAGCGTGCATAAACGGATCAATAAAAATCGGTAGCGAGTAGCAAGCTGAATGTAGATAAATGGAGCGGAGTAAAAGTAGCGTTTCTTCTCTATAAATATACTCAAGTAAAAGTATGTTGCATTAAAACTACTCTTAGAATTACAATTTATCACAAAAGTTACTCAAGTAGATGTAACGGAGTAATTTTACTGCGTTACTACCCACCTCTGTATATACATGAATGTGTGTATATATGTGTACATGTATGTGTGTGTATATATATATATATATATATATATATATATATATATATATATATGTAAATGTAAATATGTACATACATAATACATGTATTTATATATGTAAATATATACATGTATGTATTTATGTAAATATATACATGTATGTGTGTATGTATGTATGTATGTATGTATATATGTAAATATATACTTGTATGTATGTATGTATGTATGTATATGTGTAAGTAAATACATGTATGTATGTATGTGTGTATGTATGTATATGTATATATAAATATACATGTAGGCACGTATAATAGTGTATGTATGTATGTATGTATATGTATATATATGTATACATTTAAGTATGCATTCCTCTATACATACATGTATGTATATATACAAATGTGTATATATATATATATATATATATATATATACAATCTATATATTTTTTTTATATAGTATTTATTTTTTAAGCATCATGCGTCTGACAGACACGTTTACATTATTTTCTTTGCTTCCTCGAACTAGCAGCACTTATCAATAATTAGATCTTTTATCGCTCCACAAGTTCCAAAAAATACTCTCGAAACTAATCTCTTTTCCGTATCGTGTGTCTTTAAGTTTCTGTGTGTTTTGGATGATAAGGCGGCCGTGCTGCGTTCACTACTACCAGCACTTGTACTTTTAATCAGATGGAGCAAGCTGCCAGTTCGCTCTCATTTGCATTCACCTCTGCTGTCGCCTATTGCCGTACGACCCACCCCACTTTTCCTCTCCATGGGTATGATCCATAATGCATGCACTCTGACCTCAATACTACCTTCTCTTACTCTATAGCGGCTGTTCCTCTTAGTGCCAAGAGGGGGGCTATAGTTCCCAAAGACCCACTGTAATCACACAGCATCATTGTCCAGTACAGTCCAGGTATTTTTTAGTTTATTAACATTTTCTGGAAAATACTTCCGTAAAAGTAAAACAAAACGAGCATGCAAAGATGTGAACCTGAGAACAGCAGATATAACCTTTTGTGGCATAAGAAAGCTCTGTCTACCTTATACAATTCAGTCAATATCAAGTATATGTAAATGTTTTATTTTTTTTTGTGTATGCTAATGTTATGATTCGATGTCCGGATCATAACCATTTTCTTGTTTTTGTTCCATTTCGGTCTCACTCTGTTGTTTGACGTCCTTATTTCCTGTTTGGTTTGTCACCATGGTTGTTTATTAGTTCCACCTGCTACTCTCGGTTCCCGCACACCTGTTACTATTGATTGCTACCTTATTTAAGCTCGCCCCTTTTCGTTGTTCTGCCTGGGATCCTAATTTGCCTTTGTGCAACAGTGACGACTGATTTACATGTATATTCTCGCTAGCTTACACGCTACGCCTTTGTTTATTACTACCTCTCATGCTAAGTATTTTGTTTTCCCTTTTCGTGCCTTCGTGCCTAGTGTTTGTGTTTCCGTATGTTTTCCTGGCATCCATACTAGCGCTTTGCGTTTGCCTTTTCTGTTTAGCACCAGTGTTTTGTTTCTAGCCTGTTTTATTACTTTAATAAATCCTTTATTTCTTACCTTTTGCTGTGTTCTTGCCCGACGCATCTTTGGAGGAACAAATCCGGCATCGTTATGCCACACGGTTTTCACAAATGTAACTAGCTGAAAGCATAACAGTGAATGACAAGCATGAAATCAACCAAAGATTTTTATTTAGTTAAGTTTTATTTGGTTTTGGTTTCACTTTCACTTCACATTATGTTTTTTTATTTTATTTTTATTTTATTTTTATTTTTTTATTAAATCAACATAAAAAAACACAAGATACAGTTTCAATTAGTGCATCAACCCCCCAAAATAAACCCCTCCCTCCCCCATTCACACTCATCCACACCCACTCACACAAAAAGGGGTTGTGTCTTTCTGCTATCAAAATTCTGGTTCTAACAACATAGATAACACAGTCTGCAAGGGACACAATCCCTAAAACACACATGATTGTGTGTGCCGCCGGTCCACTAACATTATCATTAATTACTATTTTTTATGTAATTGTTTTTATATTATTTTGCTTTCTTTTTTATCCAAGGAAATGTTTTTTCTTGTTTTTGTTTTTTATCTTATTTAAAAATATATAATTTACTATTGTATTTATAAAATAGAAAAAGGACCTTATCTTCAACAGAACAGGTTGTTAATGAAATTAGAATTGTTTAAAGGTCCAGTCCGGATAATGTCCAAGTCGGGCTCAGCAACACACACCCTCATCCATGTGCAACAAAAAATTAGGGAAACAACAGATTGCATATAATTTATAAATGAAAATTACGTTTTCATAAAAAACATTTGTGTATAGTCCATATTGTGTCCAGGTCAGACTCAGCAACACACACCTTCATTTTGTACACTCAAAAAATAGGAAACACAACAACAGATAGTATATATGTTGCTGTTGTTGCATATCTGTAAACATAATTATATTTTCACAATAAGCCTTTAATGATTTCCCATCTTTTTCATGTTTTTTGGCATCATTATCGTTGTCAATCATGTATCTTTCTAAAGTTAAAAAATACTGAATAAATGTTTTAAAGAAAGCAATACTAAGTGAATATCTATTTTCGGCCTTAAAAATAAACATTTTACTTCACATTATTTCCTAAGGCAAATCTTGTTTTGAATTTCAACAACTTAGAAGTCAATCATTATTTTTGTTTACCTAACTTAACCAAAGTTTAGTCACAAAATACTTATTTTATTTATATTTTAGTTCAAAATAATACCACGGTTTCAATTTCAGCTCACATTATTAGCTAAGGCAAATCTTTGTTTTGAATTTTAACAACCTAGAAGTCAACCATTATTTTTGTTTACCTAACTTTACCAAAGATTAGTCACTAAACATTTTTTTTAATGTATTATTTTTAGTTAATAACAATACAGTGGTTTCACTTTCACTTCAGATTATTTCCCACGGTATATCTCGTTTTAAATTTCAACAACTTAGAAGTCAACCATTTCTTTTGTTTACTTAACTTTATCAAAGTTATCAAGAATTAGTCACTAAAGATTTATTTAACTTTTATTTTAGTTCGATAATACAGTGGTTTCACTTTCACTTTACATCATTTCCTGGCAAATATTTTATTAGAAGTCAACTAAGTATGTTTCTTGTCTAAAAACCCTGTTTCCATATGTGTTGGGAAATTGTGTTAGATGTAAAAATGTACGGAATACAATGATTTGCAAATCATTTTGAACCCATATTCAGTTGATTATGCTACAAAGACAACATATTTGATGTTCAGCATTTGATAAACTTTTTTTTTTCTATTTTTCAAATAATCATTAACTTAGAATTTGATGCCAGCAACATGTGACAAAGAAGTTGGGAAAGGTGATAAATTTGAGGAATGCTCATCAAACAATTATTTGGAACATCCCACAGGTGTGCAGGCTAATTGGGAACAGGTGGGTGCCATGATTGGGTATAAAAACAGCTTCCCCAAAAATGCTCAGTCTTTCACAAGAAAGGACGGGGCGAGGTACACCCCTTTGTCCACAACGGCGTGAGTAAATAGTCAAACAGTTTAAGGACAACTTTTCTCAAAGTGCAATTGCAAGAAATTTAGGCATTTCAACATCTACGGTCCATAATATCATCAAAAGTTTCAGAGAATCTGAAAAATCACTCCTCGTAAGCGGCATGGCCGGAAACCAACATTGAATGACCGTGACCTTCGATCCCTCAGTCGGCACTGTATCAAAAACCGACATCAATCTCTAAAGGATATCACCACATGGGCTCAGAAACACTTCAGAAGACCATTGTCACTAAATATAGTTGGTCTCTACATCTGTAAGTGCAAGTTAAAGCTCTACTATGCAAAGCGAAAGCTATTTATCAACAACATCCAGAAACGCCGCCGGCTTCTCTGGGCCCGAGATCATCTACGATGGACTGATGCAAAGTGGAAAAGTGTTCTGTGGTCTGACAAGTCCACATTTCAAATTGTTTTTGGAAATATTTGACATCGTGTCATCCGGACCATCAATCAATCAATCAATCAATGTTTATTTATACAGCCCCAAATCACAAATGTCTCAAAGGACTGCACAAATCATTACGACTAAAACATCCTCGGAAGAACCCACAAAATGACAAGGAAAACTCACACCCAGTGGGCAGGGAGAATTCACATCCAGTGGGACGCCAGTGACAATGCTGACTATGAGAAACCTTGGAGAGGACCTAAGATGTGGGCAACCCCCCCTCTAGGGGATCGAAAGCAATGGATGTCGAGCGGGTCTAACATGATACTGTGAAAGTTCAATCCATAGTGGCTCCAACACAGCCGCGAGAGTTCAGTTCAAGCGGATCCAAGACAGCAGCGAGAGTCCCGTCCACAGGAAACCATCTCAAGCGGAGGCGTATCAGCAGCGTAGAGATGTCCCCAACCGATACAGGCGAGCGGCCCATCCTGGGTCCCGACGAGCGGCCCATCCTCGGTCTCGACTCTGGACAGCCAGTACTTCATCCATGGTCATCGGACCGGACCCCCTCCACAAGGGAGGGGGGACATAGGGGAAGCGAACCATCCAGACTGTTATCGACGCAAAGTTCAAAAGCCAGCATCTGTGATGGTATGGGTGTGCATTAGTGCCTAAGGCATGGGTAACTTCCACATCTGTGAAGGAACCATTAATACTAAAAGGTGCATGCAGGTTTTGAAACAACATATGCGCCATCTAAGCGCCGTCTTTTTCATGGACGCCCCTGCTTATTTCAGCAAGACAATGCCAAGTCACATTCAGCATGTGTTACAACAGCGTGGCTTCTTAAAAAAAGAGTGCGGGTACTTCCTGGCCCGCCTGCAGTCCAGACCTGTCTCCCATCGAAAATGTGTGGCGCATTATGAAGCGTAAAATACAACAGAGGAGACCCCGGACTGTTGAACGATTGAAGCTCTACCTAAAACAAGAATGAGAAAGAATTCCACTTTCAAAGCTGTGTTGGCCCTGCGATGAGGTGGCGACTTGTCCAGGGTGTACTCCGCCTTCCGCCCGATTGTACCTGAGATAGGCGCTAGCGACCCCCGCGCCCCCAAAAAAAGGGAATAAGCGGTAGGAAATGGATGGATGGAAGCTTCAACAATTAGTTTCCTCAGTTTCCAAACGTTTATTGAGTGTTGTTAAAAGAAAAGGTGATGTAACACAGTGGTGAATTGAGGGTTTAATCACCACAATGATTCACGAGCGTGGCCATCGCTGTTGCTGACTGCTCCCCTCACCACCTATGGGGTGGAATAAGGAGATGGGTCAAATGCAGAGGTTAAGGTCACCCCACCTAGTGTGTGTGTGTGATTATGAGTGGTACTTTAATTTTAAAAATGTGCCTTAGGAAATGATGTAAAGTAAAAGTCAAACCATCACTTCAAACTAACATCAAACTAAATACAACTAAAATATATAGAAATTAGGACAACTTAAAGTCAACTCATTATGTTGTTGTCAATGTTAGCATGTCTTTTTTAAGTGTCCGAGTGTCTTCTAACTGCTACTTTGCTATCACTTTTACCATCAAATTTGTACTTATTGTATGTGCTGATGTTGTTCTATTGTTATTGTTGTTGTTTTTGTCTCTCTATCTAATCCCCCTCTTGTCCCCACAGTTTTCCCCTCTGTCTTCCTTTTTTTTCTTTTTCTATCCCATCCTGCTCCGGCCCGGCTGCACCAAAGGATAATATAAATACATTTAATAAAGTAAAATACAAATAAGGCAGTAACAAGAGAAGTATCCTACACTTTTCTTTTGTAAAGTAAATCTGTACAGCCGATATTGGCATCTACATCAACCATATGATTTACCTGAGAAGCTGGACAGGTCACAAAAAAAGAAAAAAAAAGGGTCTTTTTAAAAAAATTAAAATTGAAACACTTAGTAGAGCAGTTAACTTTTGTAATTATTAAACGCTTGAGCCTGGAATTCACTTTTCAATTATTCCTATGAAAGTTTTATTTTACTTAACTTGAAAGTCAACCAGCATCTGGGAACTCTAAAAGTGAGCATATTTTGTTTTGAATTCCAAAGTTTCAAAGCAATGAGAAGAAAAAAAATCAACATTAGGGATTGCTTGTTTGAGCTTTAATTTAAAGTAGGCCGCTAATGGCTGAGGGACTATTAAAACTACTAAAACGGATAATAAGACAATAAGATAGTCAGGCTCTCCTGTTTCTACTGACTACTGCATGTATTTCCCCAATGCATTTCATGCTCCGATTCAAAACGTTGGTCATTTTATGTTATTTGTTTGCTTACGCTTATTAATAATATAAACTTGCACAGATTTTGATGTCATGTTAATAAATGCATACAGTTTAGATGTTTTCACAAAACAACATCCTCTGATAAAAGAGTTGTAATCGTTGCACAAAATAATAACAATGATATAATAAGCTCCATTCGTACAGCGGAGTTCAGCCATTAATGCACTCTCGTGGCCGCTGTACTGCTCATTAGCATTCATCTCCTGACGGACAGCAAACGGTGGGGGAGGCATAATCAAAGACGAGTGGACGGGCGGATTGTAGGCGGAGGAGTTGAGCAAATGAGACGATAATGAACGCTTCCTCCATCGAACCAAGGCGGCCTGCGGGCCATCCGCGTGCAGCTGTTCATGAAGCGAATAGATGTCACTGCCGATGATTCCGTAAGAAATGTGCGGTGAAGCCGCCGCTTTGATGGACATTTAAATAATCAATCCCTGTTTTGATCTACCAACAAAACAAGTCCAAAATACGATTACAGCTCAAAACGTCACTTTGTTGGCCCAAATTTACCTTTCTGGGCCCATCACACCTAACTGTGTATTTGTTGTGTTATTGTTGCAAAAAGGACATCAAAATAAATTAAAGGTGAACTAGAAAATACATCCAGCAAGCCCTATCTCCCGCAGAAATTAATAAACAGAGTGCACTCTCTTGTCATTCAGCTACTCTCTTTGTCTCTGTGGGTGGAGGCGGGCAGGAATGCTGGCTTAAAGAGGAACATTATCACCAAACCTATGCAAGCGTCAATATATACCTTGATGTTGCAGAAAAAAGACCATGTATTTTTTTAACCGATTTACGAACTCTAAATGGGTGAATTTTGGCGAATTAAACGTCTTTCTGTTCATCGGTCTTGTAGCGATGACGTCAGAACGTGACGTCACCGAGGTAACACAACCGCCATTTTCATTTTCACATTACAAACACCGGGTCTCAGCTCTGTTATTTTCCGTTTTTTTGACTATTTTTTGGAACCTTGGAGACATCATGCCTCGTCGGTGTGTTGTCGGAGGGTGTAACAACACTAACAGGGAGGGATTCAAGTTGCACCGAAGATGCGAAAGTGGCAAGAAATCTTCCGCCAGACCCCCATTGAATGTGCCGGAGTGTCTGCACATTTTACCGGCGATGCTAAGACAGACATGGCACAGAGATGTATGGATAACCTGCAGATGCATTTGCAACGATAAAGTCAACGAAATCACAAAGGTGAGTTTTGTTGATGTTGACTTATGTGCTAATCAGACATATTTGGTCGCAGCGTGACTGCCAGCTAATCGATACGAACATGCTAAGCTAATTGATGCTAACATGCTATTTACGCTAGCTTTATGTACATTTGAAACTAGATACCCACATTTAATGCGGAACAAACACTTACCAATCGACGGATTTAAGTTGCTCCAGTGTCACAAGATGTGAAAGTCCTGATCGTTTGATCCGCACATTTTACCGGCGATGCTAGTAAGGCAGCCATGTTATGGGCCACTTCATTAGGTATACTCATGCTATGGCCGAATAGTGTCAATAGCTATTCGCTCAATAGCTTCAGTTTCTTCTTCAATTTCGTTTTCGCTATCTGCCTCCATACTCCAACCATCTGTTTCAATACATGCGTAATCTGTTGAATCGCTTAAACCGCTGAAATCCGAGTCTGAATCCGAGTCTGAATTCGAGCTAATGTCACTATATCTTGCTGTGCTATTCGCCATTGTTTGTTTGTATTGGCAGCAATGTATGATGTCACAGGGAAATGGACAGTCGCATCGCAAATAGCGAAAATCAAGCACTTTAAAGCTTTTTTAGGAATATTCTGGGAAATGTAAAATTTTGAAAAAAACTTCGAAAAAATAAAACAAGATACTGGGAACTGATTTTTACTGTTTTTAACCCTTTTGAAATTGTGATAATGTTCCCCTTTAAAGACAGAAAAGTTCAACCTTTTAATCAATCAATCAATGTTTATTTATATAGCCCCAAATCACAAATGTCTCAAAGGACTGCACAAATCATTACGACTACAACATCCTCGGAAGAACCCACAATAGGGCAAGGAAAACTCACACCCAGTGGGCAGGGAGAATTCACATCCAGTGGGACGCCAGTGACAATGCTGACTATGAGAAACCTTGGAGAGGACCTCAGATGTGGGCAACCCCCCCCCCCCCCCCTCTAGGGGACCGAAAGCAATGGATGTCGAGCGGGTCTAACATGATACTGTGAAAGTTCAATCCATAGTGGCTCCAAGACAGCAGCGAGAGTCCCGTCCACAGGAAACCATCTCAAGCGGATCAGCAGCGTAGAGATGTCCCCAACCGATACAGGCGAGCGGTCCATTCTGGGTCCCGACGAGCGGTCCATCCTGGGTCTCGACTCTGGACAGCCAGTACTTCATCCATGGTTATCGGACCGGACCCCCTCCACAAGGGAGGGGGGGACATAGGAGAAAGAAAAGAAGCGGCAGATCAACTGGTCTAAAAAGGAGGTCTATATAAAGGCTAGAGTATACAGATGAGTTTTAAGGTGAGTCTTAAATGCTTCTACTGAGGTAGCATCTCGAACTGTTACCGGGAGGGCATTCCAGAGTACTGGAGCCCGAACGGAAAACGCTCTATAGCCCGCAGACTTTTTTTGAGCTCTAGGAATCACTAATAAGCCGGAGTCTTTTGAACGCAGATTTCTTGCCGGGACATACGGTACAATACAATCGGCAAGATAGGCTGGAGCTAGACCGTGTAGTATTTTATACGTAAGTAGTAAAACCTTAAAGTCACATCTTAAGTGCACAGGAAGCCAGTGCAGGTGAGCCAGTACAGGCGTAATATGATCAAACTTTCTTGTTCTTGTCAAAAGTCTAGCAGCCGCATTTTGTACCAACTGTAATCTTTTAATGCTAGACATGGGGAGACCCGAAAATAATACGTTACAGTAATCGAGACGAGACGTAACAAACGCATGGATAATGATCTCGGCGTCTTTAGTGGACAAAATGGAGCGAATTTTAGCGATATTACGGAGATGAAAGAAGGCCGTTTTAGTAACGCTTTTAATGTGTGACTCAAAGGAGAGAGTTGGGTCGAAGATTATACCCAGATTTTTTACAGAGTCACCTTGTTTTATTATTTGGTTGTCAAATGTTAAAGTTGTATTATTAAATAGAGGTAGGTGTCTAGCAGGACCGATAATCAGCATTTCCGTTTTTTTGGCATTAAGTTGCAAAAAGTTAGCGGACATCCATTGTTTAATTTCATTAAGACACGCTTCCAACTGACTACAGTCCGGCGTGTTGGTCAGCTTTAGGGGCATGTAGAGTTGGGTGTCATCAGCATAACAGTGAAAGCTAATACCGTATTTGCGTATGATGTCACCTAGCGGCAGCATGTAGATGCTGAAGAGTACAGGGCGAAGGACCGAACCCTGGGGAACTCCACACGTTACCTTAACATTGTCCAGTAATAAAAACACAGTTGTTCTACTAACTGTACTGTGCTTGCTGGTTACTAAAAAAAAAAAAACACTTACCTTTCACTATTTGAGTAACCTTTGTTCTGCATTTGCGTATCAGCGAGCGATCTCCGAATCCGGGAACATCATTCACGGATTTGTTGTAGACATCCGCAAAGGAGAACGGGATGTTGCTTCCAGCTATCAGCATAGCCATCTTTGTCTCAGCAGTTTTCATTTTGTGAGGTGGCCCATGATACTGGGTTGTGAACGATGCTGCGTTGCGGACGCTTTGTGGTTCGCTGACCGTTCACGACTGAATATCCGTTCGGCCGCCGTGTTCAATGGAGAAGTCTGTTCTACAAAATTTACAGGCAACATACCCCTTCCCCTTCGAACTCTCCTGGATAAACTGTAATTCTTGTTTCCAATCGTTCTGGAACTTGCAAGCGTATTTCTTCATTTTGCTCGTCGACGGTGTAATATATTGGGTTGGAGTCAATAACCAGGCGACATGATGAAGTTGCATCTCTTTCCTGTGGGCTTCAGAACAGACATTCTATTCTATGTACAGTAAATGGCAGTATTGTCCTGTTTAAGAGGGTCACAACATTGAGTCGGGTTCTCATGGAGCTGGAGTGGGCGTGGCCTCCAGCTCCGCCTGAATTTCGGTGGATTCCCGGGAGAAAATTTGTCCCGGGAGGTTTTCGGGAGAGGTGCAGAATTTCGGGAGTCTCCCGGAAAATCCGGGAGGGTTGGCAGGTATGCTCTATCGGTGCAAATGAGACCTTTCCAATGGTATAACATATGTGGGGGTTTGTTGGCCGGTTCGTCTCGTATTATTCGCAGCAGAAATAACATAGAAGAAAAATAATAAAGTTTGAAGTATGAGCAATAATGATATGGGCTGCTTGCATTGAAGCAGGCCCATAATTATCTAGATCACCGCTTACAGTCCAATCACTTGTTCCTTACCCTTTTTTTTTCTTTTTCTGAAAGTTTCATAAAAATCTACCTATAACTTTTTGATCTGTGTTGCTAACTAACTATCAGACAGACAAGCCCCAGTGAATACACAAACATATATTTTAAAAAAACAACAACAAAAAAAACAAGCGATTCTTACACAGCGACAACAAAATTCCAATACAAATGAACCAAAATATGTCAGTGAGATTGTGCTTTGTTCCTATTAGTCGACAGGAATGCAAACAATTTTTGGTGATTCAACCCCCAATTCCAACCCTTGATGCTGAGGGCCAAGCAGGAACCATTATAGAAATGGCACTCAATGTTATTAAAAAAGTATTGATTATGAGCCGAGAATCATTTTGACTCAAGAATCGTTTCTGAATGAAATCGTTAGCCCCCATAATCGAATTGTGTAGCCCGAAGATTCACAGCCTTAATAACCGTAACAGTTTTGAAGTAATCATAGACTACGATGACAAAAGTGATCAAAATAATAGTTTTATACACAGTGTGAAGAAAAGGCTTGTTAACCTGTGCTCAGCTGGGTAAATAAACATATATACTTATTATGTCATCCTTTTACTTATTATGAACTGTTACAGGTGTATTAAATAATCATGTTAATATTAAAAATGTAACGTAATACAATAAAATAGACGTCACACACCACCTGGAGCACCTGTCAGCCACAGCGTTTTTTGCTAACTCGTTTGGTAAGTCAAAACTCATCTGCTTTCTACTTGTTATGCCCACTTTATGTCCAATGCATTTATTTGTTCATTTGTTATGTTTTGGTCCACATGTTCCCTTGGAAACCGTACCAACACCGGCACTACTAGCTTGTCTAAGGGGTATAACGGCACTTTTTTCAGAATTGTGCCTATTGTTTACAATCATTATGAAACACATGATGACAATTGATTTATATATATATATATATATATATATATATATATATATATATACATACATTGTTTTAAATAATAAATAAATGTAAATAAAGTCCGCCTACAGCAGAGCAAATGGGAGCTCTCGTATTTTGCCCATAAAATCCAATAAAGAACCATTCAAAAACCGCCAACAATG
Organism: Nerophis ophidion; assembly: GCF_033978795.1. NCBI lineage: Eukaryota > Metazoa > Chordata > Actinopteri > Syngnathiformes > Syngnathidae > Nerophis > Nerophis ophidion. The sequence goes on from NC_084614.1 coordinate 66,158,457, forward strand.
CTTCATTTATATTTTGCGACTTAAATATTAACCAAGTATTAGTGATATTGTTATTATAAGCGCTAACGCAGACAAACTATTTATTACGGCGCCGTGACCACTACCTTGTGTCACTACGTTTAGATCAGTGGTTCTCAAATGGGGGTACGCGTACCCCTGGGGGTACTTGAAGGTATGCCCAAGGGTACTTGAGATTTTTTTTTTAAATATTCTAAAAACAGCAACGATTCAAAAATCCTTTATAAATATATTTATTAACAAAATATGAATGTAAGTTCATAAACTGTGAAAAGAAATGCAACAATGCAATATTCAGTGTTGATAGCTAGATTTTTTGTGGACATGTTCCATAAATATTGATGTTAAAGATTTCTTTTTTTGTGAAGAAATGTTTAGAATTAAGTTCATGAATCCAGATGGATCTCTATTACAATCCCCAAAGGGGGCACTTTAAGTTGATGATTACTTCTATGTGTAGAAATCTTTATTTATAGTTGAATCACTTGTTTATTTTTCAACAAGTTTTTAGTTACTTTTATATCTTTTTTTCCAAATAGTTCAAGAAAGACCACTACAAATGAGCAATATTTTGCACTGTTATACAATTTAATCAATCAGAAACTGATGACATAGTGCTGTATTTTACTTCTTTATCTCTTTTTTTCAACAAAAAATGCTTTGCTCTGATTAGGGAGTACTTGAATAAAAAAATGTTCACAGGGGGTACATCACTGAAAAAAGGTTGAGAACCACTGGTTTAGATCATCGAGTGGTCTTCTGCTTCCTTGTTTCCTGTAAGTTTATTGTAGATCATAAATCATGCATCTCACCTGGACAGAAGAAGTCTGAGTAGGTATTCCGACAAGTTGGTAAACTTTGACCGCCATTTAGGACCTGAAAATCGCTTGAACGACACAAAAAGAAGCTTGGTACCCTCTGCCGCCCCACCCAGTTTCCTCGTTGGGATTATGAGTGTTTTTTCACCTAAATGGGAATATGTGACATCTTAGTGACAGCAGACCTTATACAGTAAGTTATGTTTTATGTTTGTTGGCTCTCATGAAGTCTGTTGTGAGTAATAATCAGTGATGTTGTTTTACCACTTGTCCCAGAAGGTGCTAGAGCCTACCTCAGCTGCATTCGGGCGGAAGGTGGGGTACACCCTGGACAAGTCGCCACCTCATCGCAGGGCCAACACAGACTGACAGACAACGTTCACACTCACATTCACACACTAGGGGCAATTTAGTGTTGCAAATCAAACTATCCCCAGGTGCATGTCCTTGGAGGTGGGAGGAAGCCGAAGGACCCGGAGGGAACCCACACAGTGGTTGCCCACATCTGCCGTCCTCTCCAAGGTTTCTCATTGTCATCCCACTGGGTTGAGTTTTTCCTTGCCCTGATGTGGGATCTGAACCAAGGATGTTGTTGTGGCTTGTGGAGCCCTTTCAGACACTTTTGATTTAGGGGTATATAAATAAACATTGATTGATTGATTAATGGAGGTGTTTGGATGTTGTTTTTTAGGGCTTTGTAGGTGGAGTTGCGGGGCTACCATAGGTTTCATTGTATGCGGACTTTTCAACACATTTATATATTTATTTATCTAGAATGAAAAAAATATACATAAAAACATCAATTTCGATGTCTCTCATAATGAATGTGAATGATAGGGGGAAAAAGTGCAGTTCCCATTTAAGCAAACCGCGCCAAGGGAGTGTCAGAGTTTGATTAAAACAGATCATTTGTTATGTTTGATTTCAAAGGGAGCCATTTCTTACTTCTATTCTTGGAATAGTTTACCTAAGTAGCCTGCAAAACTCTACCAGCAGCTGGTGTCCTGGAGGTGTAATTGCAGCACATTGCTAACCGGAATGGAATATGTTTGTTTTTTTTGCACCTTTAGAACAGGGATTGCTTGATAACATATTTTTCACACCCATTCACATTTATGTTGGATTACGATACGGAAAACCGGCTGCAATTTCATGGCAGGCACTCGACGCTTAACTGTCGACCACGGCGGAGCACTTCAATTATCCCCAAAGCCTCAGCTACACCTACTCCAGGCTTAATCTGTGTAATCTACTGTCCACCTGCCAAGGCAGAGAAAATCACTCGGTCGCAGTCAAAGAAATAAAGCAAAGAGATAACAGGTGGAGGTTTTATATATGCAATTCATCTTCAGGTTTTTGTTGGCGTGCAAATCTTAGGGGGAAACTTTTTTTTTTTTTAAAGTCCAGCATGAGCCCTTCGACGACAATACGGTCGCCGCAAAACAAAAAACAATGCAACTGGGGACATCCTCCTGGAGAACCAGCGTCCTCTGCAGTGCACATTTGTGTTTTGCATAACAGGACTATTTCTTTTTTTGTGACATTTGTAGCATAAGAAATAGAGCAAAAGCTAATGTACCACAGAAGACGCCAGTTTTTAGGAGGATAGACAAAGAGGAAAAAGTGTTACAGTTCCAAAAACAAACACTTTCATAGAGTGCAGACATTTGATTCAATCTTAGAGGAGATAAGGGAATGAAAGCCACCCTTGTCAACAGGAAGTGAAGCACGGTAAAAGGTCGGCCGGACTATGATTTGATTTTTCCATCGTCCAATTTGACCAACTTGTCAATCAGTACTTTGAAAAAAAAAAAACCACTTTCTGTAAATGGAGCATCAACACTTTTACTCGACTTTGAAGGAGGAATTTCATGTTTTCACTGCCACCCTTGACTTGTTTTCATCCCGACTAACAACTAAAAACAATAAGATGAAAAGTTCCAGCTTTTCATGAATTGAACGATTCAAAACAATTTTTTGGAATGGTGCTTATGTGAGACAAGACACGTGTCTTTCCCTTTTTTTGCATGCTAATTTGTAAAAAACTGCTTATAAGAGGCGGCCAACGATAAAGGTAATGGGTATACAATCTATACCGCCCTCTAAAAAAACATCCAAAAACCTTGGACACTGTTTTTATACATGCTCTAAGTATGTATGCAAAGTAGGTACATTCATATTAACATGTAATATTTACAGTATTTTGGTCATTTTAAGCATTTTTAAAACTTGTTTCCTAAGTGTATTTATATATGTAAATATATACATGTATTTATGTATTTATGTAAATATATACATGTATGTGTGTATGTATGTATGTATATATGTAAATATATACTTGTATGTATGTATGTATGTATATGTGTAAGTAAATACATGTATGTATGTATGTGTGTATGTATGTATATGTATACATGTATGTTTGTATGTATATGTATATATATATATATATACATGTAGGCATGTATATATGTAAATATATACTTGTATGTATGTATGTATGTATGTATGTATATGTGTAAGTAAATACATGTATGTATGTATGTGTGTATGTATGTATATGTATACATGTATGTTTGTATGTATATGTATATATATATATATATATATATATACATGTAGGCATGTATATATGTGTATGTATGTATGTATGTATGTATGTATATGTATATATATGTATACATTTATGTATGTATGTATGCATACTTCTATACATGTATGTATAGAGGTATGCATTCCTCTATACATACATGTATGTATATGTACAAATGTGTGTGTGTATATATATATATATATATATATATATATACATTTTATATATTTTTTTAATATAGTATTTATTTTTTAAGCATCATGTGTCTGACAGACGCATGATGTTTCCTAAGTGTTTCCTAAGTGTATTTATTTATAGCAATTAACACCCTTTCCAACAACAACAACAGCAAAGAGAGCGTTTTCTGTTTCTACGAGAAAACGGAAGAAATTGTCAGAGCCTTGGAGCAGGGTCATGTAGCACTATTGCGAAATGTTTCAAATAAGAAGATAAAACTGTGACTTTACAATGTCCGCTTTCACTGCTGGGATGGTTGTATCTTTCAGCGTTTTATGCTCTTCTTGAGCTGTTAAATTCAGAATAATGTCACGGTGCGGACTCGAACTAGCTTCCCTCCTGCAACGGAGTGGACACCCCCTCGCTAACGCTAAACGCAGCATGCCCACGCTTGTCGCAGACAATCTGCAATCTGCACAAGCGGACTGATGAGGGCAATCCTTGCAGTAAGTAGTGAAAAACTCCTCGTTGTGACAGAATATAGCTTATATCCCAATCACCTGCAGTGTTAGCTGCCTCGTACTTGCAGTTTTTCACTATCAAAAATGCACAGAAAGGCGAAAAAGGTGTGGTCTTGTATCACGTAGATCGTAGATGATGGGCAAATGTTAAAAAATAAAAAATAAAAAAATAAAAAAGTTTTCCTTTAAACTGACTTGTTATTGGCTACCTCTAATTAAAAGTAGTCGTCCAAACATTTTTGCATTATATCCACCAAACATTCCATTTGGCTATTTTTGAATGCCATTAAATTTAATTGGCGTTTAAGCGTCAAAGCTATCCAATTAAAAACACACACACACTACAGGGATTATGTAACCAAATGATGTAAAAAATTTAAAAATAAAATAAAATTGTTGTTTAATGCAGTCGAAAACTATCCAAAATGTTTGGATACATGCTTGTCAAAACAACTTGCCTTGCCTCGTCACTTACTATTGTCTCAGTGCATTGCAGATTTTTAAGAACTATTGAGCACTATTTAGTGCAGGGGTAGGGAACCTATGGCTCTAGAGCCAGATGTGGTTCTTTTGATGACTGTATCTGGCTCTCAGATAAATCTTAGCTGACATTGCTTAACACGATAAGTAATGAATAATTCCTCTGGTAATAACGTTCAAAATACAAAACATTCTCATGCATTTTAATCCATCCATTCATTTTCTACCGCGCCTGTTCAAGACATAACAATGTTATTAAAAAGAATTAGAAACTTATTATACTGTTGGTCTTACTTAAAAAAATGCACGCATTTAGTTGTGTTCAGTGTTAAAAAAAATATGATATGGCTTTCACGGAAATACATTTTAAAATATTTGGCTTTCATGGCTCTCTCAGCCAAAAAGGTTCCCAACCCCTGATTTAGTACATTGACATTTGAGTACCCATTTAGGATGCATTGTTAAAATTATGAAGGTTTTTGTCATGATATTCCATGACAATTATTATTAGTGTATTTTGATTTGTTTCCTGTTCAACGCTCTTATTTTTGCTGCCATTTCTTATTTTTTTCTCCTTTTTTGACCTTGCTTTTCCTGTCTCACCTGTCCCTGACCGGCAATCAGGACATACCTGTTCCTGGTCTCCAATCAGGATGCTTTTTTATGCCAGACCCATCCAGAGTGGATAGTTGTGCTTTTTTTAGGTGCACTTCCCTGCTGCACTATTTTTTAGGTTTTGTTATAAGTGACATTTTACCTTCACTTTGCCTGCCGTTTACGCATAATGGGGTCTTGAACAATAACGCCCAAGCTCGACTGTAACAGGTTTTAGAGACTGTGAAGTGTTTTAAGAGCACTTAAAGTGCAAATAATATTAAGAATCCTAAACTTGATAGCATCGTAATATTTTAGCGTACACACTTTTGACCTGTTTTCCAGTCCAGTCTCCATCATTTTCCAGCGTTATATATGTGCAGTCACACAGTCATTGAGGATGTTTCTCATTTGGTCTCTAATCTCTGCGAATGGGAGCACACTTGATTCCACTCCATATGGCGCGGAGCTAAGGTGGCAGCTGGCAACACCTAATAAAGAGAAAAATGGGCAGGTTACACAACACTATACAACAACACATGTACACTTACAATGACAACAACCAACCCACGTATGCTTGCTTAATGCGAAATTGTGAAAAAAAAAAAAAAAAAAATGACACGGTAAAATAATAAAGGATTTCATTATTTTTCCCGGAAACTAGGTCCGAGTGGTAGACAAGTCCAGCAGATGGCGCTGTGTTGAAAACAAACACTAGTCTACCACAAGGATGGAAGTGACACAGTATGCATACTTTCTCGTTCAAATCAATATGAGAATTATTTAGTTTTTCTAAACTACTAGCACATATATTATAAATAATCGTTTAAAAGAGCATATTTAACAAATATGTCTATTTTTTATTTTTTTTTAAATAATAAAAATGAATGTTTATTGTCATACAGGCCGTATAAGAAGAAGGGATATGATTGCAGAAGGCAATTTAAAATAAATAAAGAATAGTGAACTACAGGCTGAATAAGTGTACGTTATATGACGCATAAATAACCAACTGAGAAGGTGCCTGGTATGTTAACGTAACATATTATGGTAAGAGTCATTCAAATAACTATAACATATAGAACATGCTATACATTTACCAAACAATATGTCACTCCTAATTGCTAAATCCGATGAAATCTTATACGTCGAGTCTCTTACGTGAATGAGCTAAATAATATTATTTGCTATTTTACGGTAATGTGTTAATAATTTCACACATAAGTCACTCCTGAGAATAAGTCGCACCCCCAGCCAAACTGTGAAAAAAACTGTGACTCATAGTCCGAAAAATATGGTACCAGTACAGTGGAAACACAAGTTGACTTTTTATGCTTAGTTATGTTTCACTATGTCCATTAAACCATATCCGATTATAATTGCAATCCGCAAAGTATTTGAAAATACTGTGTTACAAAAAAGATCAATTAGAATAATACATAATGTTGGATATAGATAACATACAAACCCTTTGTTTATTGAATCAAAAATATTAAAGCTCGATGATATGATAAAATTGCAAACAGCTAAAATGATGTACAAAGCAAACTATAACCTGCTACCAAAGAATGTACAACAATTCTTCTCAACCAAAGAGGAGAAATATAACCTTAGAGGAAAATCTAATTTAAAACATTTGTATGCACGTACAACACTTGAAACCTTTAGCATATCAGTATGTGGAATTAAATTATGGAATGGATTAAAGGGGAACATTATAACCGGACCTGCTGTATGTAAGCGTCAATATATACCTTGATGTTGCAAAAAAGGACCATAGATTTTTAAACTGATTTCCGAACTCTAAATGGGTGAATTTTGGCGAATTAAACGCCTTTCTATTATTCGCTCTCGGGGCGATGACGTCACAATGTGATGTCATCTAGGTAGTCAATCCGCCATTTTCTCAAATACATTACAAACATCGAGTCAAATCAGCTCTGTTATTTTCCGTTTTTTCGACTGTTTTCCGTACCTTGGAGACATCATGCCTCGTCGGAGTGTTGTCGGAGGGTGTAACAACACGATCAGGGACGGATTCAAGTTGTCTTACGTGGAGTGTGCATCGATTAGCACGGCATGCTAATCGATGCTAACATGCTATTTAGGCTAGCTGTATATACATATTGCATCGTTATGCCTCATTTGTAGCTCTATTTGCATCCAGCCATTCCCTCCACCCACATTTAATGCCAAACAAACACTTACCAATCGACGGATTTAAGTTGCTCCAGTGGTCAAAAGATCCGAAATTTCCCCGTCTGCACATTTTACCTGCGATGCTACGACAGACATGGCACAGAGATGTATGGATACCCTGCGACACTCAACGCAGATGCATTTCCAACGATAAAGTCAACGAAATCACAAAGGTGAGTTTTGTTGATGTTATTGACTTATGTGCTAATCAGACATATTTGGTCACGGCATGACTGCCAGCTAATCGATGTTAACATGCTATTTAGGCTAGCTGTATTTACATTTGTAGCTATGTTTGCATCCAGCCTTTCACTCCACCCACATTTAATGCCAAACAAACACTTACCAATCGACGGATTTAAGTTGCTCCTGCACATTTTACCGGCGATGATACGACAGACATGGCACAGAGATGTATGGATACCCTGCGACATTCAATCGTTGGTTAGAAGGCGATCGCCGAATAGCTCCAATAGCTATTCCCTCAATAGGTCCAGTTTCTTCTTCAATTTCGTTTTCGGTATCTGCCTCGAGGCAGACCATCCAACCATCCGTTTCAATACATGCGTAATCTGTTGAATTGCTTAAGCCGCTGAAATCCGGGTCCGAATCCGAGCTAATGTCGCTATATCTTGCTGTGCTATCTGCCATGTTGGCATCACTAAATGACCTCACAGGAAAATGGACGATGGATTTAAAGATAGCGAAAATCAGGCACTTTAAAGCCTTTTTTCGGGATATTCCATGATGGGTAAAATTTAGAAAATAACTTCGAAAAATAAAATAAGCCACTGGTAACTGATTTTTATTGGTTTTAACCCTTCTGAAATTGTGATAATGTTCCCCTTTAGGTAAAGAAGTTAAACATTGTACTGATATGACCCAGTTTAAGAGGCTGTTCAAATTAAAAGTGCTTACAAAGTACAAAGAAGAAGAATTATGAGAAACACTTTCAACCTTATTGAAAATAAGATATTCTTCATCTCAGTATGTTGGTAATGACAGAATTAATTGATTACATATTACGGAACTGTTGTATTACTCATTCACGGATGTCATTTTACTATTTTGCTGTAAAAAGAGTCAGTGAATGAATGTTTATATTTGTGGGCGCTCTGACGTGTGAAAGGGGTAGGATTAAATAAGGTTTGCTTCTTCCTACTCCTGTTCGGACATAATGTGATGTGAGGTGATATGAATTGTCTGATGTATTGTGTTGTAAATGTGCTCATGTTCCAAATAAACTTAGAAAGAAAGAAAGAAGAAAGAAACATCACAAAACGCCACATTTTTTAAAATTTCACTCAGAATATCTTCGTCAATTTCCGCAGATTCGAGGTCCGGTGATGTCAAGACAGTTGTCACTCTATGTTTTTGTGTTTTCACTGGGGTTTGTCGGTCTCATAGTTACTTAGCAACACAGTTCAAAAAGGTATTCGTGGATTTTTGATAAAACTTTCAGAAAATGTCAAAAATGGGGTAAGGAACAAATGATTGGACTGTAATCGATGATGTAGATCATTCTCACTATCCTACATTACATTAATGTTACAAGGTTGAACGTCTCTGTCTTGAAGCCAGCATCCCCGCCATTGTTTTATTTTTATTTTATTTTATTTTAATCTTTTGTTTTTTTCTCCCATTCTCCCCCCTTGTTTACTTGTATCTCACCTTTTTTGTAAGGGGCGCCGGAAGTCGGCAGACCTGTCAGCGATCCTGTTCTGTCTCCCTGTAATGTTTGTCTGATCTTGAATGGGATTGTGCTGAAAATTTTATTTTCCTGAAGGAACTCTCCTGAAGGAATAAATAAAGTACTATCTATCCATCCATCTATCTATCTATCTATCTATCTATCCATCCATCCATCCATCCATCCATCGATCCATCCATCTATCTATCTATCTATCTATCTATCTATCTATCTATCTATCACCCACAGAGACAAAGATTACAATTAAATAAAAAAAAAACATTTAAAGGCCTACTGAAATGAGATTTTCTTATTTATACGGGGATAGCAGGTCCATTCTATGTGTCATACTTGATCATGTCGCAATATTGCCATATTTTTGCTGAAAGGATTTAGTAGAGAACATCCACGATAAAGTTTGCAACTTTCGGTCCTAAGAGAAATGCTCTGCCTCTATGATGACGTCACATGTTTGATGGCTCCTCACATATTCACATTGTTTTTAATGGGAGCCTCCAACAAAAAGAGCTATTCGGACCGAGAAAACGACAATTTCCCCATTATTTGAGCGAGGATGAAGGATTCATATTTGAGGATATTGATAGCGACGGACTACAAAAAAAAAAAACACGATTGCATTGGGACAGAGTCCGATGTTTTTAGACACATTTACCAGGTTAATTCTGGGAAATCCCTTATCTTTCTATTGTGTTGCTAGTGTTTTAGTGAGTTTAATATTACGTTTCAGCGTCCTTTCCCCAAGTATAAATAACCGTGTAATCTGCATACATCTAGTTATTTACATCCTCACATAAAGGTCGTTTATACACAGTCGGGCAAAAAAGTATTTAGTCAGCCACCGATTGTGCAAGTTCTCCCACTTAAAATGATGACAGAGGTCTGTAATTTTCATCATAGGTACACTTCAACTGTGAGAGACAGAATGTGAAAAAAATCCAGGAATTCACATTGTAGGAATTTTAAAACATTTATTTGTAAATTATGGTGGAAAATAGGTATTTGGTCAACCATTCAAAGCTCTCACTGATGGAAGGAGGTTTTGGTTAAAAATCTCACGATACATGGCCCCATTCATTCTTTCCTTAACACGGATCAATCGTCCTCTCCCCTTAGCAGAAAAACAGCCCCAAAGCATGATGTTTCCACCCCCATGCTTCACTGTTGGTATGGTGTTCTTGGGATGCAACTCAGTATTCTTCTTGTTCCAAACACGACGAGTTGAGTTTGTACCAAAAAGTTCTAATTTGGTTTCATCTGACCACATGACATTCTCCCAATCCTCTGCTGTATCATCCATGTGCTCTCTGGCAAACTTCAGACGGGCCTGGACATGTACTGGCTTAAGCAGGGGGACACATCTGTCACTGCAGGATTTGATTCCCTGTCCGCGTAGTGTGTTACTGATGGTAACCTTTGTTACTTTGGTCCCAGCTCTCTGCAGGTCGTTCACCATGTTCCCCCATGTGGTTCTGGAATTTTTGCTCACCGTTCTCATGATCATTTTGACCCCACGGGGTGAGATCTTGCATGGAGCCCCAAATCGAGGGAGATTATCAGTGGTCTTGTATGTCTTCCATTTTCTGATAATTGCGCCCACAGTTGATTTTTTCACACCAAGCTGCTTGCCTATTGTAGATTCACTCTTCCCAGTCTGGTGCAGGTCTACAATTATTTTCCTGGTGTCCTTCGACAGCTCTTTGGTCTTGGCCATAGTGGAGTTTCTAGTCTGACTGTTTGAGGCTGTGGACAGGTGTCTTTTATACAGATAACGAGTTCAAACAAGTGCCATTAATACAGGTAACGAGTGGAGGACAGAAGAGCTTCTTAACGAAGAAAGTACAGGTCTGTGAGAGCCAGAGATCTTCCTTGTTTGAAGTGACCAAATACTTTATTTTCACCATAATTTACAAATAAATTCTTTAAAATTCCTACAATGTGAATTTCTGAATTTCTTTTTTCACATACCGTCTCTCACAGTTGAAGTGTACCTATGATGAAAATTACAGACCTCTGTCATCATTTTAAGTGGGAGAACTTGCACAATCGGTAGCTGACTAAATACTTTTTTGCCCCACTGTATATGGAGAAGGTCCTTAAAAAAAATGCAAAACAGCTCATATCGGATGTCATCAAAGGAATAGATTTCTTTCGTCTTTGAGTTTTGCTTTAGCATGTTGCGTCTAATGGTACATGTTGCATTTCCACATTCAAAGGGACGCATTATTCGGCAACCCGTCCGCGTGATAGCACTCGCGTGTGTTCCTAAAGATGCACAGGACTTGTTATGAACCCTCATCCACAGCGGAGCTCTTGTCCACGAGAGGGACACTCATTAGCCGTCATTATGGATTCATTGTTTGCCATCGCGCTTTCTTGCTTTTCACATGCCTGAGCCCCGGCAGTCAGTTTGTGAATGCTGAGAGGCCCATTATCCCTCATTATCATCTCAAGCCAGCAGCGCATATTGTTGCCGCCGTCCTCTCCCGCTTTCATGGTCGCAATGCCCCGTTTTAATCTCTCGTCGACACAAACAATGGGAATCAAACACAATGGCCTGCCGAGGAGGGCGAACTGTATGTATGCGTGAGGGAGATAAAGCGTGGTATTTTGGGAAATGTAAGCAGTTGTTAGGGGATGTCGCGATGCTATTTCTTGGACAAAGAGAACACAAAGAGTGGTGGAACTAACGATAACAAAAGATTAAGTCGTCAACTGCAGCTGGAAATAAGAAATGTCCGCACTCACTATAATAGTGAGTGCGGACATGAGTGCTGCCACCTGCTGGTGTGGGGGTTTTCTTTGTCCGATAGTGGGGTTTTTTTGTAATTTTTTGATTGATTGATTGAAACTTTTATTAGTAAATTGGACAGTACAGTAGATATTTTGTACAATTGACCACTAAATGGTAACACCTGAATAGGTTTTTCAACTTGTTTAAGTCGGGGTCCACGTTATCAATTCATGGTAAGTTCCTGGACATGTGAGAGCTTTAGAGGCACAGTTTCCCACATCTGCGGTCCCCTCCAAGGTTTCTCAATGTCATCCCATTGGGTTGAGTTTTTTTCTTTCCCTGATGTGGGATCCGAGCCGAGGATTTCGTTGTGGCCTGTGCAGCCCTTTGAGACACTCGTGATTTAGGGCTATACAAGGAAACTTTCATTTATTGATTGATTGAAAAACCAAGAGATTTAAATCAGAGCCATTAGTAAGAAATAATTGAAATATTTAATCGATATTGTTACACCGCCATCCTGTGTTTTTGTCTTATTATATTTTTGATCAAAAATTGTAGTCTTTCAATGACTGGACGAACTTGAAGTATCCGTATCAATATTGGTATGGCCAATACTGCTCATGTAACTACTTGGTATTGGAGGAATTGCCACATTTGTAGAATCGCCCACAACTAACTAAATAAAGGGCAGTATAGCTCTGTTGGTAGATTGGCCGTGCCAGCAACTTGAGGGTTGCAGGTTTGATCCCTGCTTCCGCCATCCGAGTCACTGCTGTTGTGTCCTCGGGCAAGACACTTTACCCACCTGCTCCCAGTGCCACCCACACTGGTTTAAATGTAACTTAGATATTGGGTTTCACTATGTAAAAGCGCTTTGAGACGTTAGAGAAAAAGCGCTATATAAATATAATTCACTTCACTTCACTAAAGATTGAGTGTTTAATTCATTTCAACAAAAGTGTACATAGAAACACGTTGCAACAGAAAGTAAACAGATATTAACAATCAATTAGCAGATATATTATGAGTACTATAACAAAACTACAAAAAAAAATTACAAAGCACACTCTAATTCAGTCTTAATTCTGTTTTAATTTTCGTTAAGTCCCAAAGAATTTCTGCCATCCGGCCCTCATAAGAGGTACAACAGTTTTCATAATGCGACATTTGACCTTAAAACCAAGAGTACCAGGAATAGGGTGTCTCCCCCTGTAAACATTTTTTTAGATTGATAATAGTTTTGACAAAATAAATAAACTGGAAATGACACAATATGTTACCGCCTACGTCAGCAGCCAAATTAAGGGTCTTTGGAATATGTTTTGAATATCAAATAATACACTTTGGTAATACATTGCATCTGGAAAGTATTTACAGCGCTTCTTGTCATGTCTTTGTGATCATGTTTTGTTTAGTTCTGTTAGATTACTTCAAGACTCCATTAGTTCCTGTTTTTTCACTCCACTGTTTTGTTTCCATGCCTACCAATCAGTGCCTACCACCTGTCCTCACGACTCATGCACCTGATTCATTTGAAATCACGCACCTGTTTTCAAGCACCACAGCACTATTTAAGCCTGGAGTTGCCAGGCAGTCAGCCTAGCGACATCATCTTCTACAAACCCTTGCTCCATGCTGATTATCCATGCTCTTTTCTTATTCCCCGTAAGTTTTGTTATTCATGCCATAGTTTTTAAGTTTTGTTTTATGTCCATAGTTTATGTTGGAGTAATAGTTTTGTTTCATAGCCAAGTTTTTGTACCTCCTCTGTGACCGCCGTCCGTTTGTTCCTTTTATGAGTTAAGACTAAAATACGTTGTGTCCGATCCAGTCGAATTTGCACCTTGGGAAAACAAACCACACCATAGTCCGTGCCTTGACACTTCTCTTTTTCCACCTTTTCCACCCTTGGGGGACGGCGTGGCGAAGTTGGGAGAGTGGCCGTGCCAGCAATCTGAGGGTTACTGGTTCAATCCCCACCTTCTACCATTCTAGTCACATTTGTTGTGTCCTTGGGCAAGACACTTCACCCTTGCTCCTGATGGGTCCTGGTTAGCGCCTTGCATGGCAGCTCCCGCCATCAGTGTGTGAATGTGTGTGTGAATGGGCTAATGTGGATATAGCGCTATACAAGCGCTTTGGGCTCTTTAAAAAGGGGTAGAAAAGCGCTATACAAGTACAACCGTTTACCATTTACCTTTTGTTTGATTACAGCTTTATTCCAAATCAAATTGGAATGAATAAAATTGTGTCCTTGAAATTCTACTGACATTCCCCCATAATGACCATGTGAAAAGGGTATATTCAAATTTTGCAAACTTATTAAAAACTTATTATTATTATCATTATTTTTTAATCCCATGTTTTTAAGCATTCACAGCTTTTGCTCAATACTTTTTTGATGCCCCTTTGGCAGAAATTACAGCCTCAAGACTTTTTAAATACGATGCTACAAGCTTGGAACACCTATCTGTGGGCAGTTTTGCTCATTCCTCTTAGCTTATTCCTCTTTTCAGCAAGGGTCATCAGGTTGGATAGATGGTTTTCACCCAAGATGTCTCTGTACATTGCTGCATTCCTCTTAGTCTAGTCAGGGAAGTGACCAAGAACCCAATAGTCACTCTGTCAGAGCTACAGCATTCCTCTGTGGAAAGAGGAGAACCTAACAGAAGGAAAACCATCTCTGCAGCAATCCACCAATCAGGTCTATATGTTAGCTTTTCCAGACGGAAGCCATATGTTAGTAAAAAGTTTGCCAAAATGCACCTGAAAGTCTCAGACCTTAAGAAACAAAACTTCTCTGGTGTGATGGGACAGAGCTTGAACTCTTTGGCATCATGTTTGGAGGAAACCAGGCCAATACCATCCCGACAGTGAAGCATGGTGGTGGCAGCATCACGCTGTGGGGATGGTTTTCGGCGACAGAAACTGGGAATCTAGTCAGGAGAGAGGGAAAGATGAATGCAGCAATGTACAGAGACATCCGAAATGAAAACCAATGCTTCCCACCCAATCGGACAGAGCTTGAGAGGTGCTGCAAGGAGGAATGGGCGAGGTTGTAATTTCTGCCAAAGGTGCATCAGCAAGGTATTACAATTTGTTTAAAACACAGTTTTTTTACCTTGTTATTACAGCGTATTGTGTGTATAATTTGGATTCACTCCATAATGGAATAAGGCTGTAACAAAACAAAATGTGAAAAAAGTGAAATGCTGAGAATACTTTCCAGATGCCATGTGCGTTGTTTACGCAGGAGGCTGCAATATACACTATATTGCCAAAAGTATTTGGCCACCCATCCAAATGATGAGAATCGGGTGTGTCTAATCACTTGGCCTGGCCACAGGTGTATAAAATCAAGCACTTAGGCATGGAGACTGTTTCTACAAGCATTTGTGAGAGAATGGGCCGCAATCAGGATCTCAGTGATTTCCAGCGTGTAACTGTCATAAGATGCCACCTGTGCAACACATCCAGTCGTGAAATTTCCTTGCTCCTAAATTTTCTGGGTTTGGAGGTTGCCAGGAGAACAGTACATTTTGGTCTGCATTGGCAAGCAGCTTGCTGTGAAAAAATCAACAGTGGGAGCAATTATCAGAAAATGGAAGACATACAAGACCACTGATAATCTCCCTCGATCTGGGGCTCCACGCAAGATCTCATCCCGTGGGGTCAAAATGATCACGAGAACGGTGAGCGAAAATCCCAGAACCACACGGGGGGACCTGGTGAATGACCTGCAGAGAGCTGGGACCAAAGTAACAAAGGTTACCATCAGTAACACACTACGCCGACAGGGAATCAAATGCTGCAGTGCCAGACGTGTCCCCCTGCTTAAGCCAGTGCATGTCCAGGCCTGTCTGAAGTTTGCCAGTGAGCAACATGGATGATACAGCAGAGGATTGGGCGAATGTCATGTGGTCAAATGAAACCAAAATATAACTTTTTGGTATGAACTCAACTCAAGGTGTTTGGAGGAAGAAGACTACTGAGTTGCATCCCAAGAACACCATAACTACTGCGAAGCATGTGGGTGGAAACATCATGTTTTGGGGCTGTTTTTCTGCTAAGGGGACAGGATGACTGATCCGTGTTAAGGAAAGAATGAATGGGGCCATGTATCGTGAGATTTTGAGCCAAAACCTACTCCCATCGGTGAGAGACCTAATGAATGACCTGCAGAGAGCTGGGACCAAAGTAACAAAGGTTACCATCAGTAACACACTACGCCGACAGGGAATCAAATCCTGCAGTGCCAGACGTCTCCCCCCTGCTTGGTGGAGAAGGAATTACGGTATGGGGTTGTATTTTTAAGGAGTTGGGCTTGGCCCCTTAGTTGCTGTGAAAGGAACTTTGAATGCTCCCGGATACCAAAACATTTTGGACCAATACATGCTGACAAACTTGTGGGAACAGCTTGGAGCGGGCCCCTTCCTCTTCCAACATGACTGTGCACCAGTGCACAAAGCAATGTCCATAAAGACATGGATGACTGAGTCTGCTGTGGGTGAACTTGACTGGCCTGCACAGAGTCCTGACCTGATCCCGATAGAACACCTTTGGGATGAATTAGAACGGAGACTGAGAGCCAGGCCTTCTCCACCAACATCAATGTGTGACCTCACCAATGCACTTTTGGAAGAACGGTGGAAAATTCCCATAAGCACACTCCGCAACCTTGTGGACAGCCTTCCCAGAAGAATTGAAGCTGTGATAGCTGCAAAAGGTGGACCAACATCATATGGGGGTAGGAATGGGATGGTACTTCAAGTTCATATGTGAATCAAGGCAGGTGGCGAAATACTTTTGGCAATATAGTGTATATCGCAATAAAGATCGCATGGCCCATCCCCGGCTTGAATTGTGTTGGATCAATAATTGATTCTGAATTTAATCGTCACCCCAAGAATCGGACTGGAATTGAGCTGTAAGATTCACATCCCTAACTGTCACCTTTTTAGGCCGTAAATAGTCTATCCATCCATCCATCCATCTTCTTCCGCTTATCCGAGGTTGGGTCGCGGGGGCAGCAGCCTAAGCAGGGAAGCCCAGACTTCCCTCTCCCCAGCCACTTCGTCCAGCTCTTCTCGGGGAATCCCGAGGCGTTCCCAGGCCAGCCGGGAGACATAGTCTTCCCAACGTGTCCTGGGTCTTCCCCGTGGCCTCCTACCGATTGGACGTGCCCTAAACACCTCCCTAGGGAGGTGTTCGGGTGACATCCTGACTATTTGCCCGAACCACCTCATCTGGCTCCTCTCGATGTGGAGGAGCAGCGGCTTTACTTTGAGTTCCTCCCGGATGACAGAGCTTCTCACCCTATCTCTAAGGGAGAGCCCCGCCACCCGGCGGAGGAAACTCATTCCGGCCACTTGTACCCATGATCTTATCCTTTCGGTCATGACCCAAAGCTCATGACCATAGGTGAGGATGGGAACGTAGATCGACCGGTAATTTGAGAGCTTTGCCTTCCGGCTCAGCTCCTTTTTCACCACAACGGATCGGTACAACGTCCGCATTACTGAAGACGCCGCACCGATCCGCCTGTCGATCTCATGATCCACTCTTCCCTCTCTCATGAACAAGACTCCTAAGGACTTGAACTCCTCCACTTGGGGCAGAGTCTCCTCCCCAACCCGGAGATGGCTTTACGGCATTACACCCTTTTCCGGGCGACAACCATGGACTTGGACTTCGAGGTGCTGATTCTCATTCCGGTCGCTTCACACTCGGCTGCGAACCGATCCAGTGAGAGCTGAAGATCCCGGCCAGATGAAGCCATCAGGACCACATCATCTGCCGTTTCTTTTCTTTTTCTCCTATGTCCCACTCTCCTTCGTGGAGGGGGTCCGGTCCGATGGCCATGGATGACGTACTGGCTGTCCAGAGTCGGGACCCAGGATGGACCGCTTGCCTGTGTATCGGCTTGGGACATCTCTGTGCTGCTGATCCGCCTCCGCTTGGGATGGTTTCCTGCTGGCTCCGCTGTAGACTCTGCTGTGTTGGATCCGCTTTGGACTGGACTCTCGCGGCTGTGTTGGATCCACTATGGATTGAAATTTCCCAGCATCATGTTAGATCCACTCGACATCCATTGCTTTCGTCTTCTCGAAGGTTCTCATAGTCATCATTGTCACCGACGTCCCACTGGGTGTGTGTTTTTCCTTGCCCTTATGTGGGCCAAACGAGGATGTCGTAGTGGTTTGTGTTGTGGTGTGTGCAGCCCTTTGAGACACTAGTGCTTTATACGTAAACATGGATTGATTGATTGATCTGCAAAAAGCAGAGACCTAATCCCGCGGCCACCAAGTCGGAACCCCTCAACGCCTTGACTGCGCCTAGAAATTCTGTCCATAAAAGTTATGAACAGAATCGGTGACAAAAAACAGCCTTGGCGGAGTCCAACCCTCACTGGAAATGTGTTCGACTTACGGCCGGCAATGCGGACCAAGCTCTGACACTGATCGTACAATAAGACAGTCCAATACCCCATACTCTCTGAGCACTCCCCGCAGGACTTCCCGAGAGACACGGTCGAATGCCTTCTCCAAGTCCACAAAGCACATGTAGACTGGTTGGGCAAACTCCCATGCACCCTCAAGGACCCTGGCGAGAGTATAGAACTGGTCCCCAGTTCCACGACCAGGACGAAAATAAACAGTTCCCCGGGAAAATGTCAGAAATAGATGTTTACTTAATATCAGAAAAGGACTGAACAAATGCGAACGCAGGAATAAAAATCCGCCTAAAATTGGTATCATTATGGACAAAAGCAACGGTCCAAATTGTGCCGGGACAAAATGTAATGACACAGACTCTTTAGACCCAGGCTAGAATGAGGACAACCAGCCTAAAAAGTGCGAAGTTTTGTAAAAGCAGCATGCGTTGCTCTGCATAATGAATGGCTCCCAGGCGGCTGTTTACACAGTCTGATGATTTAAGCAGAACCTCAACCTTCAGCACAAAAATCCAGACTCATCTAGGACGGCCGGAAGCAATCTACTGGGAATTTGTCACATATTGTATCCAGCAGACTTAATGTAGCCATCGGTTTAAATATCCCAGATTAATGCTCGCTTTAACACCCTAAAAGAGTAGCGTTGTTGTTTTTTTTCTAGACAAATCCCCAATGCCAAACGTGGTTGATCCAGACATCACCTAAGCTTCATGAAATAGTTGTGAAAGTCAGTGAATATTAAGAGTTTATCCAAATGCAGAAACAACAATCGTCCCGTACCCTTAAGACTATGAGGAAACCTTCGGGAGATTTTAATGTTGCTTTTGCTCGGCTGGGCGGCCAAATGATTAATGCATGATTCCTTTCATGCACTTCCTACTATTTCCTCATTCTGAAACGCCACATTAATATGTGAGTGTTTATATGTTTATGCTCCCCTGTGCCTTATCTTATCGGCCTTGAAATATGCTTACGGAGTGGAAAAAAGATCAATCCAATATCAGTAGCTCTTAGCAAGACTATACATCAACTGTTAGCAGAACACATAACATGTTCGCACAACAAAGAAGAAGACAGATTTGATCAATTTACTAAAGCTCATTCAAATAGAGCACGGGTGTCAACTTCAAGGCCCAGCGGCCAGATTTGGCCCGCTCCGTCTATGCCTGGAAATAATATGCATAAATATATTTTTTTTGCAAATTTGACCAAAAAAATATGAACTGCATTAAATTGTATACCTTTTGAACTTTAAAGGGGAACATTATCACAATTTCAGAAGGGTTAAAACCAATAAAAATCAGATCCCAGTGGGTTATTTTATTTTTCAAAGTTTTTTTCCAAATTTTACCCATCACGCAATATCCCCAAAAACGACTTCAAAGTGCCCGATTTTCACCGTCGCTATATCCACCCGTCCATTTTCCTGTGACGTCACTGCGTGAGGCAAATACAAACAAACATGGCGGATAGAACAGAAAGGTATAGCGATATTAGTTCGGATTCAGACTCGGATTTCAGCGGCTTAAGCGATTCAACAGACAACGCATGTATTGAAACGGATAGTTGGAGTGTGGAGGCAGATAGCGAAAACGAAATTGAAGAAGAAACTGAAGCTATTGAGTCATATCACAACAGACAGCGGCAACGAGGACGAATTCGGCGATCGCCTTCTAACCAACGATTGCATCTTTTGACCACTGGTGCAACTTGAACCCGTCGATTGGTATGTGTTTGTTTGGCATTAAATGTGGGTGAAGGGAAAGGCTGGATGCAAATATAGCTACAAATGAGGCAAAATGATGCAATATGTACATAAAGCTAGCCTAAATAGCATGTTAGCATCGATTAGCTTACAATCATGCCGTGAGCAATTATGTCTGATTAGCACACAAGTCAATAACCTCAACAAAACTCACCTTTGTGATTTATTTGACTTTATCGTTAGAAATGCATCTGCTTTGAGTGTCGCAGGATATCCATACATCTCTGTGCCATCTCTGTCGTAGCATCGCTATCGTCTGTAAAGTGTGCAGAATAAACGAGGGACTTTCGCATCTTTTGACCACTGGTGCAACTTGAATCCGTCGATCGGTATGTGTTTGTTTGGCTTTTTTTTTTTTTTCTTTGTCATGAAAAAGGGACGTTTTTTGTCATGAAAAGGGGAGGTTTTTGTGGTTGGTGCACTAATTGTAAGTGTATATTGTGTTTTTTATGTTGATTTAATGAAAACAATTTTTTTATTTAGTTATTTTTGGTTTTGGTTTTTAAATAAAAATTTATAAAAGATTATTCTGCGGCCCGGTACCAATCGGGCCACGGCCCTGTACCGGGCCGCAGCCCGGAGGTTGGGGACCACTGCTCTAAAATATATACTGATTGTAGTTTTTACAGTGTATAACTGTAAATGGAAAAACTTTACTATATTTCTTTTACAGTAAACAAACTGGAAGCACATTTGCCAGAATTAAACAACAGTGGTCCTGTTTTCAGTTTACAGTAAGATGTTGTAAAAAATATTTTACAGTAAAATTAAGCAGGCAATGTTTTCCCATAAAAATCAGTGATACTATATTTCCATTTACCGTAATATGTTTTTTTAAAAATACAGTAAAGTTCTGATGACTAAGATGCCAGTTTTTTACTGTGATATCTATCCATCGATCCGTCTTCTTCCACTTATCCAAGGTCAGGTCGCGGGGGCAGCAGCCTAAGCAGAGAACACTATACTTTCCTCTACCTAGCCACTTCGTCCAGCTCCTTCCGGGGGATCCGGAGGCGTTCCCAGGCCGGCTGGGAGACATAGTCCCCCTCAACTGTAAATGTTTTTTTTACAGTAAACGTAAAAATAAATATGTAATATTCGAATGCATAGGCAAATTCATTTTTTTTTTTGTTACAAGGGGTCCTCCGATGGCAGCCAAATATGTGATGTAGCCCTCAATAACAATGCGTTTGACACCCTTGAAATAGAACCTCATTTAAGAATATTAGTTTGAAAATGAATTAGGGAGGAATTTTAGCTTCCAGTTAAAGCAATGTTTACGATTACGATTCCATTTTCGATTCTGTTCAATGATTCGGTTTTAAATTGATTCTCATTTGGAATAAAAGAATAACATCAATTTAATTAAGTTTGGAATGAAATGAGAGTACAAAACCAACATTGAGGTCTTAAGAGGCCCAAATCCTCGATAGAGCGGCAGAAGTAGATTACTCTTGCAACAACGCATCATCAGGAGGGTAAAACTGACCTACCTCACAACGGTCTAAACAAAGCTCAAGTTCTCGATTAGTAGGTGAACAATCTAACGCTTTGTGAATTTTGCTTCAAAGATAACTATTATATAATAATAAACCTTTTAGTAATATAAATTAATATTTACTTTTTCTTAAAAACATACAAACTGAACAACCAAAATCAAATCTAACGTAATTCAGTTACAAATACAATGGAGTCGTGCGTGCATTGTGCAATTTTGCAACCATTAAGTCAGGAAATTAAAGGGGACGCAGTTCATTATTATTAAAAAATGTTTTTTTTTAAGAATACATTTTCAAAAAGGCCTTTTTTCAGCCATATCCCAGCTTAGTGCCTGCGCTTATACGACACACATCAGCAGCCAAGGGGAGCTTTTCTAACCTACAGATTGACCTTTTTTGAAAGGGTTTTATTTAGAAATGTCCGATAATTTCGTACTGCAGATATTATCGGCCGATAACTGCTTTATAATGTAATATCAGAAATGATCGGTATCTGTTTCAAAACGTAAAATTTATGACTTTTTAAAAACGCCGCTGTGTACTCAGACATTGGGAGAACAGAGCGCCAATGAACCTTAAAGGCACTGCCTTTGCGTGTCGGCCCAGTCACATAATATCTGCAGCTTTTCACACAGACAAGTGAATGCAAGCATAATTGGTCAACCGCCATACAGGTCACACTGAGGGTGGCCGTATAAACAACTTTAACACTGTTAGAAATATGCGCCACACTGTGAACCCAAACCAAACAAGAATGACAAACACATTTCGAGAGAACATCCGCACCGTAACACAACGTAAACACAACAAAACAAATACCCTGTACCCCTTGCAGCACTAACTCTTCCAGGACGCTACAATATACACCCCTGCTAACACCCCACACCCCCACACACCTCAACCCCCTCATGCTCTCTTAGCGAGAGCATGTCTCAAATTCCAAGCTGCTGTTTTAAGGCATGTTAAAAAAAATAATGCACTTTGTGACTTCAATAGTAAATATGGCTGTGCCATGTTGGCATTTTTTTCCATAACTTGAGTTGATTTCTTTTGGAAAACCTTGTTACATTGTTTAATGTATTCAGCGGGGCATCACAACAAAATTAGGCACAATAATGTGTTAATTCCATGACTGTAATTAAGAGTTGGACATTGCTAGTTTTATTTTAATTTTTTTTGTTAACAATTTAGTATTCGGAACACAAATTCATCAATAATTAGTTGCTTGTTAACATGCAAATTAGTAACATATTGGCTTTTATTTAGTCATTATTAAGTACTTATTAATGCCTTATTCTGCATGGCCTTATTCATACAACCAGTAAGCCATTAACTAAGAGTCTTCCTTCAGTAACCTCAGAATTATTGCTTATTAGTAACCCTAACCCTCACCCTTATATGTTCCCTTAGTTTCCAAAAAACTCTAAATCAAGTCTTTTTTACTAATTTGCATGTTAATTAGCAACTAATTAATTAATGATGAATATGTTCCCCATACTAAAGTGTTACCTAATTTTCATATAAGGACAAGAATATTGCAAGAGTTGATTTGAACCGAGACGTGTGAATCGATTCTAAATCGTCACCCCCAAGTGCGGATTTAAATGGAATTGTCAGATGTTGAAAGATTCCCAATCCTACTCATTTTGGTATGGTTATGTAATTATTGGTCACTTTTTCAGGGCCAAACAGCCATTAAAAAGTCACTCAAATCTTGCTAATGTAATATAGATGTTTTTTGTGTTAGCTGCTAACAACGGCATTGATAAAACAAACTAATATAGTCGGAAAGGGATTGATATGGTCCCATTCCCATTCCAACCCATATTTTTCTATTTTGTTTCCATTTATAAACCCATTACTTATTTCTCTCCTGAAGGAATCAATAAAGTACTATATATCTGTCTGTCTGTCTGTCGGTCTGTCGGTCTGTCGGTGTGTCTGTCTGTCTGTCGGTCGGTCGGTCGGTCGGTCGGTCGGTCGGTCGGTCGGTCGGTCGGTCGGTCGGTCGGTCGGTCGGTCGGTCGGTCGGTCGGTCGGTCGGTCTGTCGGTCGGTCGGTCGGTCGGTCGGTGGGTCGGTGGGTCGGTGGGTCGGTGGGTCGGTCGGTGGGTCGGTGGGTCGGTGGGTCGGTGGGTCGGTGGGTCGGTGGGTCGGTGGGTCGGTCGGTCGGTCTGTCGGTCGGTCGGTCTGTCGGTCTGTCGGTCTGTCGGTCGGTCGGTCGGTCGGTCGGTCGGTCGGTCGGTCGGTCGGTCGGTCGGTCGGTCGGTCGGTGGGTCGGTGGGTCGGTCTGTCGGTCGGTCGGTCGGTCGGTGGGTCGGTGGGTCGGTCTGTCGGTCGGTCGGTCGGTCGGTCGGTCGGTCGGTCGGTCGGTGGGTCTGTGGGTGGGTCGGTCGGTCTGTGGGTGGGTCGGTCGGTCGGTCTGTGGGTCTGTGGGTCGGTCGGTCTGTGGGTCTGTGGGTCTGTGGGTCGGTCGGTCTGTGGGTCTGTGGGTCTGTGGGTCTGTCGGTCTGTCGGTCTGTCTGTCTATCTATCCATCCATCCATCCATCCATCCTTCCATCCATCCATCCATCCATCCATCCATCCATCTATCTATCCGTCTATCTATCTATCTATCTATCTGTCTATCTATCTATCTATCTATCTATCTATCTATCTATCTATCTATCTATCTATCTATCTATCTATCTATCTATCTATCTATCTATCTATCTATCTCTCGATCGATCCATCGATCTATTTATTCCTGAGTGGATCTGACGTTAAGAGGAAGGTTGGAAGCTAATCATTTTGCAATGCAGTCTGCTGAAAATGATGGAAAGTGCCACTCTACATAGCAAGTTGGAATTGCAACAAAAACACATTTTAAGATATTTTAAGGGCACCCCTCACCCCAATTTGTCACATTTCATGTGTCAGGTAAACTGTGACAAAAGGGGCCATATAAATGCCCTTTCTACTGTATAGGGAACTATCTTGTGAGAAAGAGAGAAAAATCTGGCGTTAATTAGAAAACTAACATATGTGTGGGTAATAATGGAGCTAGTGTCTACTGCTAGCTGCTAACATTAGCATTGACAATAAAGCTTGTCAGTCCCGCAAAATTTTAATTGACAAAATAGATTAAAGGGGATTAATTAGAACACATAGTAAGATAAATGGTGGCTTTTGGACTGGTTGACAGTGCAACTATGTGTAGCTTGACGAAAGAAAAAGAGCTGATGAGTAGAAACTATGTGAGCTAGCTTGGAATTCTCACTACAAATGTTCCAAAAAGGACTATGTTTGATTTTTGGATGGCAAAAGTGAAAATAAGTAACACGAAAGCTGTATTACCTGAGACTAATCATGTAACTGGTGTGTTGTTAGCTGCTAGCGATAGCATGGGCGACAATATATTTTGATTTTTGTTTGTGTTTCGTTTTTGGATATTTAGTACATTTCATTGTTGCACTATTATATCATTCTAGTTATGTCTGTGGCATCTGATGGTTTCTTTGCGCATTTTGGTTTTGGATATTTTGCGTATTTTATTGTGCCACTCAAGTCATTCTAAGTGTGTTGTATTGCCTAAAGAGTTCTCCATCATGTGACTGAATTTCTCAACAAAAAAAAACGTTGGGCCAAAAAGAGGCAGGTGAGACGGCGGGAGTGATGGGTCCTTATCTCCTCGTCACCCGAGTTGCCATGGTGATCGATAGATTCCTGCCAGGGTCGATTAGCGGCGCTGTACCTCTCTCTCCTTCCTCATCTGTCCTCGATTCACATCTTATAGATTTTCATCTCTCCTGAGTGAGATTCCATCAAAAAATATGCATACAGTAGCATAATGGAAAACCTTTCGATGTTATTTGCTGGATGGTTATGGATGAGATGCAGATTTCTTTCTCCCATCCTTGGTAATATGGAGGTTAATTCTCCAGCGTCAAAGTCGTTTTAAATAGCTGAGCCGCTTATGAGGACCAATTGACCTCGGGTCGAGGGCAGATGTTCCACGGTGACGACCTGGGATGGTGGGCGGTCATGTGGTGATGAGAGTAATATGCAGCACTCACAGAGTCAAATTACATTTCTAAGTAAATGATTGGTTTTCCATTGCCTTCACCTACCTCGGGAGGTGTTAGGGTTCCTTATCATGCCAGGTGTAAGTTTGTATCGTTCCTTGAGACAATGACTCCCAGGGTTTTATTGAATTTGCGGCAGCTTTGTCAGAAAGTTGTTGAAATATGTTTTGAGGCTTTTTTCCCCCCAATAACATTGAGCCAACTTGTGATTTTAAGAAAGTGTTTTCAATATTTTGAGTGTTCCTTGTAAACTTAAGCTAAAAAAGCACAGGGTTTCAACAAAAATTGGAAAAATAAATAACGTAGTTATATTTTACCCGTTTTATACCGCACCGACTTATTGTCACATTACTGATTTATTGAGTTATAACTAATAATAGTAATAAACAATTATAATTAAAGAAAAAAAACAACACTGCGGAGGGAGGTGTGGCCAGTGCACTTGCAGGAGGAAAGGTCACGGCCTCTGTCTATGGTGCTGAGGACTAGGACCATCGGATTGGGGTGGGCCATGTGCTGACAGCGAGATTTCAAAGGTGTTACGTGTTAATCTAATCTGTTGTTTTTAACAGTAACCGGCCGAGAGCAGGAGGGGATAGGATACGGAGGTGGCTGAAAAGTCACATCCCGCTAGAGAGAAATCTGTGAGAAATTCTATGGACATTAAAAAATTGTTTAAAATGGCAAGCTTGGCTCCTGTGCTGTGTATAATAGTGGAACGGATAGGAAGCGATTTCCACATAAATTATAACTAATAATAGTAATAAACAATTATAATTAAAGTAAAAACAAAACTACAGAGGGAGGTGTGGCTAGTGTTCTTGCAGGAGGAAAGGTCACCGGCTCTGTCTATGGTGCTGAGGACTTATCCACGTTTGACCCATTTTAGCTGCTTGATATTTCTGATTGATTACAAAACTTTAAGGAGGTTGTCACAAAAGTAAACAAGGTAGGCACACTACTCGAACTTTTAGATACTGTAATATTAATTAAGAATTATAAATCCACTATATTAATATATATATATATATACATATATTAATATATATATATATACATATATATATATATATATATAATATATACATACATACACACACACACACACACACATATATATGTGTATATATATATATATATATATATATGTGTGTGTGGGAAAAATCACAAGACTACTTCATATATATATATATATTTATATATACTGTAATTATATATATATATACATATATATGTGTGTGTGTGTACGTGTATATATGTACATATATATGTACATATACCTGTGTGTGTGTGTGATATATATATATATATATACACAGTATATAGATATATATATATATATATATATATATATATATATATATATATATGTGTGTATATATACAGTATATAGATAGATAAATAGAAAGATGTAAACCTTGAAGTGAGGACATAGATGTTGTAAGTATTTGATATACTACATTACCCAGAAGGCTTAGCGCTTAGGACTGGAACTAGTAGTAGGTCTGAGCTATGTTGGAGGTCAACAATTGGGTTGTTTGAGCAATCTAACGATTATTAATTGTTATTGCTGGTCCTGCTTTGTACACAAAATAAACATAAGTTTTGTTGGACAGTTGATTAGAAAATGACGCTGATGGGGCAAAATGTGCAGGGATGTTGCGGGCATTGGACAAAGTTGCGAAGCCACACATATTGGCTGAATTTGCATGAAATGGCGCGATCGTGACGGTGCAAATTCCTGGAGGGACCGCTTCGGAAGCTCCATCGTCATAAAAATGCAAGGAGTGTACTCGCTCTTTTCATTAGATACTGTAAACATTGATCTTTTTTTTATTTTTTATTTTTTTTAAACCCAGCTGGTTATCTGTTCCTCCTGTGTTGGGTATCGAACCGAAACACATGCTCAGTCGCTCCCGCTGAGCACGACTTCCATTAGTCAGATTGGCGTTTGAAGTTCATCTATGTCTATAGGATCATGCGGACTTAATGGGCAGGTGAACACTGCATGGGTACAGCATCTGTGAGAGGCTGGATAATGAAGGTTCTTGCATGCACGCACACACACACACACACACACACACACACACACACACACACACACACACACACACACACAAACAGACACACACACACAGTACATAAGGGGGGTCTTAAGATCACACCAAGTACAAGCCCTTTGGGGACAGCCGGAGGTAGCGTGATGAGATTGTGAGCAGATGTCGAGGACTGTAAAAGTCACATGCGATGTGGAATCAAGGTCAGGAATGTAATCAACTTATACGTCCATTGCAATTTGATGAGAATCTTTTACAAAAAAAAACAAAAAACGCAGTCCCCCTTAATGTTATATGTGTCATTATTCAACTGTGAGTAGTCCTCGCTGTTGTCCCCCCTGTGGCAAGGGCAGACAATGTTACGTGGCACGGGATTGGCTGACTTGCAGGAAATGACAACGGCGGCGTACTGTTGACTTCAAAGAAAAGCCATTTGCGCATCTGCCAACTTGTCAAGGACCAGATAAAGAAGAAAAATGAAGCAGGAGAGACCAGGAATGGTTGAGCCAAAAAAAAAAAAATGAAAAAATTGCTCAAGTAGAAGAAGAGTTTCTTTAGAGCAGTGTTTTTCAACCACTGCACACTAGTGAACCTGAGATATTGTCTGGTGTGCCAGGGGAGCTTGTCATTTCAACTACCGTAATTGGGTTAAAAATATTTTTTGCACACCAGTAATTATATAATTAGAATCCGCAAATGTGCCGTTGTTGACTGTCGGTGCTGTCTAGAAATTGTCAGAGTAACCGTGTAATACTCTTCCATATCAGTAGGTGGCAGCAGGTAGTTAATTGCTTTGTGGATGTTGGGAACATGGTTTGTCTAGATCACAATGTGCAGACGAAAGCGGGAGGCAGTGTACAGGTAAAAAGGCGAGTGCCGCTAAGAAAAGGCATTGAAGCTTAGGGATGGCAATGCAAAACGAAGCTAAAACTGAACTGGCTGGAAAGCAAACAAAAACAGAATTCTGGACCATAGCAAAGACGTACAGCGCTTGGAGCAGCAGACGGCGTCCACAAAGTACGTCGGAACATTACGTGACAATTAGGGCTGTGAATCTTAGGGTATCCCACGATTCGATTCAATATCGATTCTTGGGTCGCGATTCGATGATATATCGATTTTTTGGATTCAACGCGATTCTCGATTCAAAAACGATATTTTTCCGATTCAAAACGATTCTGTATTCATTCAATACATAGGATTTCAGCAGGATCTACCCCAGTCTGCTGACATGCTAGCAGAGTAGTAGATTTAAAAAAAAAACTTTTATAATTGTAAAGGACACTGTTTTATCAACTGATTGCAATAATGTAAATTTGTTTTAACTATTAAAAGAACCAAAAATATGAATTATTTTATCTTTGTGAAAATATTGGACACAGTGTGTTGTCAAGCTTATGAGATGCGATGCAAGTGTAAGCCACTGTGGCACTATTGTTCTTTTTTTTTTTTTTTTTTTAAATGTCTAATGATAATTTAAATGAGGGATTTTTAATCACTGCTATGCTGAAATTATAACTAATATTAATACTGTTGTTGATGATATTCATTTTTGTTTCACTACTTTTGGTTTGTTCTGTGTCGTGTTTGTGTCTCCTCTCAATTGCTCTGTTTATTGCAGTTCTGAGTGTTACTGGGTCAGGTTTGGTTTTGGAATTGGATTGAATTGTTATGGTATTGCTGTGTAGTGGTTTGTTGAATTGATAAAAAAAAAAAAGAGAGAATCGATTCTGAATCGCACAACGTATTCGATTCGATTCGTATTCGAATCGTTTTTTTTCCACTCCCTTAATGACGATCAACAACAAAATAGGAGCACAAGACAAGAACTAAAACACTCCACACAGGAAAATACCAAACAACTCCAAATAAGTCACTGCGTGATGTGACAGGTCATGACAGTACACCTACTTTGAGACAAGACCTATAGTGATGCATGGTTGGTTATTGTTTGACATCATATCCAACAATTGCAAGAACAACTTTTTATCGTCAATATCGGCTGCTGAGTTTCAATTTTTAATGTTTTCTGCTGGTGGTGTGCCTCGAGACTTTTTCAATGAAAAAAATGTGCCTTAGCTTAGAAAAGGTTGAACAACACTGCTTTGGAGAATGGCTATTCAGCTAAATTGTTAAATTTCCAGAAAGACAAGGACGGGGGGCCGGACTTCTGCCTCTTCTACAACCAGCATGCTCTATAGTACCCATTTGATTTGGCTCCATTTACAAACCACGTTTCCATATGAGCTGGGAAATTGTGTAAGATGTAAATATAAACGGAATATAATGATTTGCAAATCATTTTCTACCCATTTTTAATTGAATATGCTACAGAGACAACATATTTGATGTTCAAACTGATGCACTTTTTTTGTGGAAATAATCATTACGTTTGGAATTTGATGCCAGCAACACGTGACAAAGAAGTTAGGAAAGGTGAAAAAGCTGAGGAAGTCTCATCAAACACTTATTTTGAACATCCCACAGATGTGCAGGCTAATTGGGAACAGGTGGGTGCCATGATTGGGTATAAAGGCAGCTTCCGTGAAATGCTCAGTCATTCACAAACAAGGATTGGGAAATGGTCACCACTTTGTGAACAAATGCGTGAGCAAATTGTCAAACAGTTTAAAAAAAACATTTCTCAACGGGCTATCGCAAGGAATTTAGGAATTTTACCATCTATGGTCCGTAATACCATCAAAAGGTTCAGAGAATCTGGAGAATATACAGTATGTATATATATATATATATATATATATATATATATATATATATATATATATATGACAGGAAGTCAGGGGAAGGTTAATCACTTGGCAATGCAGTTTACTGAAAATTATGCAAAGTGCCGAAGTTGGAATGACCACAAAACACATTTTAAGATATTCAATAGTCTACTGCTATCTGGCGACTAAAGTGGCTTGTGCAACCCCTTAATTCATCATATTTTATGTGTCAGGTAAATCGCGACGAATCCCTTCCAACTGTACATTTTTTGATTTCGTGAGGAGGGGGTGACTTTTCCAGGGTGTACCCCGCCTTACGGGACAAGAGGTAGAAAAATGGATGGATGGATGCACAGTCTTTAATTGGCTAACAAAAATACCAGCCAACTGAACTGTATCTAGTATCTTTTTTTATTTTTGCGTCACGGGCCAGGTGCACGTCAGTGCACATTCATTTGTGCGCTGTGCTAAGCGCACCTCCAGGAGCATGCCAGGCGCGTGCCAGTCCGGCTGCAGCAAGCAGCTGCAATCAATCATCTGCAATCAAAACACCTGTTGAAACGAGAAGCCCTGCCAGCACAACCTGTTATCCTGGGCCAGAACGTAGCTACCTGTCGTGTACAGTAAGCCAAACCTGTCAAGCTCTATGCATGCTCTCCCTCTCTGTGTTTTCTCCTCCCCCGTGATCATTGTGCGTGGTCCTGTGTCGTGTCTTTCCAGCAGTATTTCCTCCGTTACCGCGTTACGAGCTGTGCGTCTCGTCTCCCCATATTCCCTCCGGTTCTCTGGCTGCTCCTTGAATCTCGCCCTCCAGCCTGGACTCTCCGCCTTCCTGCCTGTCCCAAGGACCTTCGAGCAAGCCTTGCCCTTCTTGTTATTCCGCCTCTTGCTCAACACTCAAGAGCTTATCCCCACACATAGTCACACACCACACATATTTGAGTTGGTTTCACACTTCGTTAATAATATATATATATATATATATATATATATATATATATATATATACATATATATATATTTTTATATGTATATATATACATATATATATATATATATACATATATATATATATATATACATATATATATACACACATATATATATATACATATATATATACATATATATATATACATATATATATATATACATATATATATATACATATATATATATACATATATATATATACATACATATATATATATAAATATAGCTTAAACAACGCCGCTCCTGTCTGTGCCGTCGTCTTCCTCGTGTACATGTAAAATTTTGAACCCAAACCAAAGTGAGACAGCCGGTTGTGTTCAAAGGATTTTTTTTCGTTGCCGTTTTGTTTCATTTTAGTGGCCTGATCACCCTGGGAGTCACTCCGGAAATGTTTGGTTTTATTGCACTCGCCCAAAACATACACAAAAACATCTCTCGGACGATCAATAGGTTTTATTTACCTGACCCCGCGCTGCACCGCCGCCGCTGCATTGTCTGCTGAAGTGGATTGATGCTTGCTAATTGTTTTTCACAAGGCGCTCAATGGCTTTCAATGGAATGGATGCGGCTAATGGCTCAATACGCAAAGGCCCGTCGATCACGCGTCGGCCACCAGGAGAGTCGAAACGCCCTGCAATTTAGCCTGATATTTTTTTTTGTTTGGATGGGTTGGGTGGGAAAGTCACGCTCTGGGCCTCATGACACTAGCAGGCGAGGTTATAAAGTGAAGGGCTGCTCGATCAACGTAAATCCCCACCTCATTCAAACGTTTCCATGGGAGTTTGGGGGGGGGGGGGGGGGTCATCCATAATTCATGCCATGGAGGAAGACACGGAACAGATTGAATTGTCACAACTCAGGCTGCCAGACGGCAGGTCGGGCGACAGAGCGTGAGTCATCCTAATCAGGAACAGAGAGGGAAAGGATTAGTGCAATGAATCACAGATAAATAACAACTAGTCGGGTGGGGCGTTTGACTCCATTACTTTGATAGACAAGGCTGAAAATTAACAATCAATTATTCTGTCTTTTCCCCTATTATGCAAATAATATATTTTTTATCGATGTTCTAACTTTTGTTTGCTTCACTTTTGAAAGACACCTAGTCAAAAACTAGGCTTTGCTACTAGGCTTTGAAGTGAAGTAAATTATATTTATATAGCGCTTTTATATAGTGAAACCTAATATCTAAGTTACATTTAAACCAGTGTGGGTGGCACTAGTAGGAGGTGGGTAAAGTATCTTGCCCAAGGACACAACGGTAGTGACTACGATAACAAAAGCGGGGATCGAACCTGGAACCCTCAAGTTTGGTGAATTTATTAACGTGGACCCTGATTTAAACAAGTTGAAAAACGTATTCGGGTGTTACCATTCAGTGGTCAATTGTACGGAATATGTACTGTACTGTGCAATCTACTAATAAAAGTTTTAATCAATCAATCAATGCTGGCACCATACTTGCCAACCCTCCCGAATTTTCCGGGAGACTCCCGAAATTCAGCGCCTCTCCCGAAAACCTCCCGGGACAAACTTTCTCCCGAAAATCTCCCGAAATTCGGGCGGAGCTGGAGGCCACGCCCCCTCCAGCTCCAAGCGGACCTGAGTGACGTGTCGACAGCCTGTTTTCACGTCCACTTTCCCACAATATAAACAGCGAGCCTGCCCAATGACGTTATAACTGTAGAATGATTGAGGGCGAGTTCTTGGTTTCTTATGTGGGTTTATTGTTAGGCAGTTTCATTAACGTCCTCCCAGCGCAGTCATGTTTTCGTCTACTGTAAAGCAGTTTTTCTGCCGTAAACAGCAATGTTGTGACACTCTTAAACAGGACAATACTGCCATCTACTGTACATTTATATGTGACAATAACATTTACGACTTTTAGAGAGTGCAGAAGAACGAGGAAGATACAGCCATGGCGACGCCGACGACGAGTAAGAGGAAGAAATACCCCTTGAAGGTGTTCAGCATGGTTAGACAAATAGTGACAGAGAATAGAAAAAGGATGGACAGTTCAACTCTTCACTCAACAATGAGTAGATGAGTGTTATGTGTGTGTGTATATGTGTAAGTAAATGAACACTGAAATTCAAGTATTTCTCTTGATAGAAGGAGAGATGAAGAGAGCGAGGCCACAGGCTCACAGATGGGGCAGGGGCGAGTACCTGTAAAGGTGAGCCAGTTGCGATACCCTTATCGTATTTTGCATATTCTTCTCTGGTAGACCCAGTGACCACTTGGAAAGACAGGTTGGCAACCGAGAAAGAACGGTGACAGCGAGGAAAGACTGCTGACATCTGGGAAAGACTAGAGCCGGGGTGCGGAGGCTTGGCAGGCCAAAGCACAGCCTCCGTGAGGAGGAACCCAAAACCAATCGCTATGGAAAGTTATAATAGAAGATACCCCCGGGGTCGGGCGAGAGCGGGGGAGGATGATCGACCCACTGGCCAGACCAATGTTATGACCATCAATGACGGACAATCGACTACGGAACAGCTAAGCGATTTATCCCGGGTCTGCAGGTGTGGGAAGATATGCAAAAATGAGAAAGGTCTCAAGATACACCAGACCAAGATGCACAAGATGCAACCTGAAAGTAATGTGCAACGCACAGGGAAACCTGGTGAGACGGAGGAGAGGCTGGGGCAGGACACAAACCACAGTCCCCAGAATCTCCAGGCACATGATGGAGATGGGGGCAGGAGAAGCATCGCTGGTGTGACAGAGGCAGCAGGGCACCATAGTGAGAGGGAAGTCACTCAGGACACCAGACGGCATGGCCAGAACACTTGTGCTGGAGACGTTCGGAAAGAACGAGTGAACTGGCCAACTGCAGCTGAAAAGAAAGAATGGGATATGTTTGACTGTGATGTCGACCAGGTGCTGGAAGCGGCACTCGCAGGAGACGTGGGAAAGAAGCTCAAGGCCATGTCCTCGATAATCTGGAGTATAGGCGCAGATCGCTTCGGAA
Source organism: Nerophis ophidion (assembly GCF_033978795.1). NCBI lineage: Eukaryota > Metazoa > Chordata > Actinopteri > Syngnathiformes > Syngnathidae > Nerophis > Nerophis ophidion. The sequence goes on from NC_084614.1 coordinate 66,192,838, forward strand.
AGAGAGAACAAAAAGGCAGAGTAAACATCCAGCCCAAGGAAAACAGACGCCTGAAGGAGATAGCAATCCTTAGAGGAGATCTGCGGAGGCTTAAGAAGGCCTTTCGTGAAGCAACAGCAGACGAGAAACCAGCTCTCACAGAATTGTGAAACGGCCTGAGGGAGCGCATTAAGATCTTGCGACGAGCTGAGTGTCACCGCAGGAACAGGAAGCGGCGGTTGAAGGAAAGGGTGGCCTTCACAAAGAACCCATTCAACTACCTGTCGAAACTCCTGGGTGATAAAAGATCAGGAGAGTTGAAAGCAACAAAGGAAGAGGTGGAGGAGCACCTTCGGCAGGTCCACAGCGATCCCAGGAGGGAGGACAATTTGGAGGTGATGGAGAGGCTCATTAAACCAGCTGAACCAACTATTCCTTTTAAGGCGGAGGAACCAAGCTGGCAGGAAGTCAGCAGCTTCCTTAAGAAGGCAAGAGGAAAATCAGCCCCGGGGCCAAATGGCATCTCGTACAGTGTTTACAAGCATTGCGAAAGGCTCAGGAAACGACTCTGGAAGCTACTGACGGTGGCATGGAGGAAGAATTTCCTTGCTGATGAATGGCTGGTGGCTGAGGGATGCTTCATCCCTAAGGAAGAAAACTCTTCAGGGATTAAGCAATTCCGTACCATCTCCCTCCTCAATGTGGAAGCTAAGCTCTTCCTGGGGATTCTGGCGAAGAGGTTGACCACCTTCATGTTGGACAATGGTTACATGGACACTTCAGTTCAAAAAGGTGGCATTCCAGGGGTATCTGGCTGTCTCGAACACACCAGCGTAATCTCCAAGATCATCGAGGATGCAAAGAGGAACCACGGAGACCTAGCAGTTCTGTGGCTTGATCTAACAAATGCCTATGGAACGATACCCCACAAGTTAGTGGAGCTGACTTTAAAGACCTACCACATACCAGAGCAATTCCAGAAACTCTTGCGGCAGTACTTTGACGGATTCAACATGCGATTCACCTGCGGAGAATTCACCACCAACTGGCAGAGACTAGAAGTGGGCATTGTCACTGGCTGCACAATTTCAGTGATTTTATTTTCTGCAGCGATGAACCTTCTTGTCAAGTCGGCAGAGAAGTTATGTCGAGGCGCAGTCCTTGCAAGCGGAGTCCAGATGCTACCCATTAGAGCGTTCATGGACGACCTTACCATCACAGCAAGATCAGTGCCAGAAGGAAGATGCATTTTGGAGGACCTGATTGAGCTTACTAATTGGGCAAGGATGGAGTTCAAACCTGCAAAGTCCAGAAGCCTAGTTCTGAAGAAAGGGCGTGTTCAGGAACGGTTTCGCTTCAAGATCAGGGAGAACATCATCCCAACTGTCCAAGAGAAGCCTGTGAAGTGCTTGGGGAAGTGGTACAGGGCAGATCTCAAAGACCGACTGAGTGTGAAAGAAATGTTTAGCCAAGCAGAAGCCTGGATGACATCCCTAGAAATGTGCGGCCTCCCGGGCAAGTGTAAGGCCTGGGGTTATCAACATGGGGTTCTCCCCCGTCTGCTCTGGCCACTCCTAGTTTATGAGGTACCTGTATCCACAGTTGAGAGTCTGGAGAGGAAGTTGAACACCTACTTGAGGAGATGGCTGGGTGTCCCAAGAAGCTTCTGTTCCATTGGACTGTACAGCACAGGAAGCAAGCTACAGCTGCCAATAACATCAGTGGTGGAGGAGTACAAGGTGACAAAAACACGCCAGGCTATAATGCTACGAGACAGCAAAGACGAGCGAGTACGACAAGCAGGCATTGTCGTCAGGTCAGGCATAAAGTGGTCAGCTAGCGAAGCGCTGAGGGAGGCGGAGGATCGACTGCATCACGCGGACATTGTGGGATCAGTAGCCCAGGGAAGACTTGGTCTGGGTTGCTCTTCCAGAACAAATTGGAACAAAGCTGACCCAAAGGAGCGGCGAGGCTTGGTGCAGAGGGAGGTCCGAAAGGCTGAAGAGGAAAGCCGGCATGTCAAGGCAGTAACCATGAACAAACAAGGCAGCTGGACTAGATGGGAGAGTGTAAAAGACAGATCTCTAACCTGGAAGGACATCTGGAGCATGGAAGGCCACCGGATTAAGTTCCTGCTGTGTTCTACATATGATGTCCTGCACACCCCATCAAACCTCCATACTTGGGGAATGGTAGAGAGTCCCAGCTGTACACTCTGTGGAAAGATAGCCAACCTGGAGCATGTCCTCTCCTCTTGTCACTCAAGTTTAGCAGATGGCAAGTTCCGGTGGCGTCATGACCAGATCCTTGCTCAGCTGGCAGAGGGTGTTGAGCAGGCCAGGAAGAGGACAAGGCAGCTCTCTAATGGGCCTCGCTTCATCCACTTCATCAGGGCAGGTGAAAGCGCAGCAGCAGGAGGGAGGAACAAAGGAATCCTGGCCACGGCAAGCGACTGGGAGATGCGGGTCGACCTGAAGAAGCAGCTGAAATTCCCAGAGGAGATAGCCCACACAACCCTGAGACCTGATATTGTTCTGTGGTCTAAAGGAACTAAACAGGTGGTGCTTATCGAGCTGACAGTACCCTGGGAAGAGAGGATAGAGGAGGCGTATGAACGCAAACTCAAAAAATACCAAACCCTCATCCTCAAGAGCCAGCTAAATGGATGGAAGGCCTGGAACTTACCGGTGGAGGTGGGCTGTAGAGGCTTTGCGGGGCGGTCGCTCTGGAGAGCCCTCGGACTGCTGGGGGTCGAAGGGCTGGCTAGGAAGCGGCTGGTAGCCAACACCACTAAAAGGGCAGAAGAAGCATCACGCTGGATTTGGATACAAAGAAAGGTGCGGTGGCAGAGCCGACCTACTGAAGGACTAGGGACATAGAGTTGGGTGGCATTCAGCAGGGGTAGAGCCAGGACGCTGGATCTGCCGTCGAGCCCCTCCGAAGCGTCATGGGCTTAATTCGACGAAACGTTAATGACGGGGGGTGCCCATTTGAGAACCTTCTGATGCCAACCAACTGATGTCCAGTGAAGGTATGCGGTCAAACTTAGTCTTGACTCAGGGAGGAGGACGTCCCTGCCATGCAGAGTCCCGATGGTGCCTTGATAGAAGGAGAGATGAAGAGAGCGAGGCCACAGGCTCACAGATGGTGCAGGGGCGAGTACCTGTAAAGGTGAGCCAGTTGCGATACCCTTATCGTATTTTGCATATATATATATATATATACATATATATATATATATACATATATATGAAATACTTGACTTGGTGAATTCTAGCTATATACTCCTCCCCTTTTAACCACGCCCCGCCCCCGACTGTCACGCCTATGGTTCATGTTTTGTTTTGGTCATGCTATGTTTAGTTTTTTTGGACATTTAGTTCTGTTTTACATTTCCTTGTTTGTCTTACCATGCCAACTGATTTAGTTTTCTGTCATGTCTGATCATTAGTTATGTATGGCCATACTACCCTGAGCATCCCCAATCTCATCTGTTCTCAAAGCTAAGCAGTGTCGGTCCTAGTTAGTACTTGGATGGGACCTGCTTAGGAATACCAGGTGCTATTGACCTTTGGACTCTAAGTTCCTTTTTTTTCACTCCCTGTTTTGTTTCCATAACGACCAATCAGTTCACCTGTGTTGTCTAACACCTGTTTTCACTTATCATGTTCATTATTTAAGCCACAGTTACCAGCTAGTCAGTTGGGCAACATCACCTCATTCACGCCCTCGATTATCTGCGTCATGCCTTGCAATGCTGTCCATTTTGTCCACGTAAGTTTTTGTTATTCATGCCACTGCGCAAATGTTTTTGTTTCATGTTTGTAGTTTATAGCCTTTGTGCTAATCTTTTGTTTCATAGCCCAGTTTTTTGTACCGCCATTGTGTGCGCTTTTTGTTGGTTCCTGTATTTAGTTTTAGTGTTAAAATAAAGATTTCTTTACCTTCACGCCGTTTCCACTCCATTCGCTTTGCACCTCGGGAAAACAAACCAAGACCAAGTCCAAGCCTGACACCGACCTCTTGTCTGTTCATTGGGAACTCAGAGTACGTAAAGTTTTTTTTTTTTGATAATTTACATACAATTTTTCTGACACCATCCATTTTCTACCGCTGGTCCCTTTTGGGGTCGCAGGGGGTGCTGGAGCCTCAGCTGCTTTCGGGCGGAAGGCGGTGTACACCCTGGACGAGTCGCCACCTCATCACTGGGCCAACACAGATAGACAGACAACATTCATTCCACACTACTAAATAATATAGTTACGGTATGCATGATTCTTGCGGATTGAATTAATATCAGTATCGAATCGGAAGTGAAAATATTTGGGACACCTTAAACGCCCACACAAGCACTGATGGCGTGTTTGTAAAACTAAGTAATTGGCTAACTAGTTGCCATCTATCATTGATAGAGATAGTAAATATAGGAACTTTTTGGCTTTTGTGTTTCATGCTTAAAATTGCTGTGATTGGCACATTATCACTTTGGTCATTGGAGGCAAATAGTTTGGGCATCCCTGATCTAACTGACAGGGTAAGGACATTTAAGGTATTCCAATATTTTTATATGCACTCAAGGGTTTCATCAGTCCATTTAAAAAAAAAAAAAAAAAAAAAAGATAAGAGAGACTGTCGCCATATTTCTCTGTGAAATTAAATATGGGGACATTTCATTCCTGTTTGCAGCAATTAAAAGAAACAAAGAAGACTACAAATACATTTGCTGCCTGTTAAAATTTGAATGGAACATCTCTAAACTGTTTGCGATTGATTTTACAATCACTGGCCCCGGCTGTCCTGTGCGCCTTATTATATCCTGAAAACAAAACGTTTTTGTTTCTTCTCACTTTTTTTTTTTCTTCGTAAACATTCTTCTGACTGTTTTTTTTTTTTTTTATTCTATTTTTGCCAAGCACTTTTTCAATCCATACTGGGTGGTACAACAAGTGTAACGCTGATGCAACAAGCAGGTAGTGCAATAAATTATTTTTTATCACTCTGGGGCTGTTTTCTCTTCAATAATGCACAAGAAGAACTCGCGATTGGGTTGGGAAGTGTGCTAAAAATGCAACTGCACGGTTTGAGACATTTAACCTAAGCGAAAATAGCTCTTAAAGGTTTGTAAAGAAAATGATGCATTTTATACATTTCCGTATGTATTAATAATGTGTAGCGCATAATTTTCCCACCTAGCAACACGTTATGGAGTTTCGACATTGAAAACATATTTTGGCATTGTAGAAAAAAAAAGTAATGATACTTCCATTTTGTGGAGAACACTCACATAAAAGAATCAATGCAATATTTTCTTAGATCAGTGATTCTCAAAATAGTGGTATGAAAGCATCGTCTTAAATGAAAGTACAGTGTTTTATTTTACTTTATTCAAACACTGTGTTACTGTTGGAACGGTGTGGAATGTTACAGTGGCCAAAAATATTAAACATACCGTATTTCCTTGAATTGCCGCAGGGCATATAGTATGCGTCTGCCTTGAAATACTGCCGGCTCAAACTCGCTTCCCAAAATAATTAGCGCATACTTAGTATTACCGCCTGGTCAAACTCATGATGTCACGAGTGACACTTCCCCTGTCATCATTTTCAAAATGGAGGAGGCTGATTTCAATACCGGTAATTTGAAATTGCATAAAGGGAAGAGGATTAAGAGCTATTCAGTAGGATTTAAGGTCCAAGCTTACATCACACTTAAAATTTTTACTGCATACCTTTGGTAAGTGCTGGAGTGAGAAGAGGTTTTAAAATAATTAGCGCCCCGGCGGCAATTCAAGGAAATACAGTACTTGTTAATTAACATTAATATTTAGCCCTACTAGTCTCCTGTTTTTTAATGTTGGTCTTGGAGAGCCAAGTTTTTTTCTGAGGAATTTTGAGAACCACTGTTTTAGATTTGTCATTTTCAGTCATTACATTTCATGTTAAACTTTTTTTTTTCAGTGACAGTAATGCTTTTATTTTTTTATTTTCGCAGTAACATTTTTTTCCTACTGATTTTGAACTTAATAACAGTGTTCGGGCTAAATGTGAGTTGCTTAAAGTAGTCATTAGGGGTGTGAGGATCGACCGGCCATAGATCAGTATCGGACAATTTTAGTGAAAAAATATGTGATAGCCATTGCCGATCAATGCCTTTTAATGCGGAGCCCCTCTGGCTGACAATAATAAACTGTTAGCGACCAGCTAATTATGTGTCTCCATACAATCACCTCTATTACAGCAAATAAACCACATTTCTTAGAACCTTAAGTACCATTATCACTGTGGGATGAAGATAAACATGTTACACATTTCGAGCAAGCCAGGAGCAACCAAAAAGCTAAGCTGGATTTAAACAAAGGCAATAAATGAGTGATTAATGAAAGTATAAAGTGATAAGCAGAAAGTAGATATTAAAAGGAAATTAACAGGTAAATGAATAATTCTGGAGAGAGGATAATATATCAACAAATGTTGGTGTGCCAGCATCGTCACAGTCAGTCCAAGACACGTAACATGGTGGATCCATCCATAAATTGGTGTCGATACCAAGGGTAGTACTAATTAATGATTTAAACTAGAGTGACAAGTTTGATTTTTTTTAAGCCACTTTTTGTTTTATTTTTGCCAATGTTTAAAAACTCAAGGAATAAACAGAAGGACTTTTAGGTAAAAACCCAAATGATTTAAGGGTAGTAGATAGTTGTTTTCGCTTTTGTTTAGTTATTGTGTGATATTGACTTTGTTTTTCTCAAACACTTTTATGAAATAGAAGACAATAAGTAATTACTTTAAGTATTGTGTTGATATTGTTTAACTGTCAATAGCCCTCACCATACATGAATTTAAATATGTACCGTTAATACATATGATTGATATTGGTAGCGGTCAATTTCACTCGTGGATGTTAGGTATCGGAATCGGCAGCATAAAACGCTAATCGGATATATCCCTAGTTTTTATTTTTTGATGACTAAGTATTTTGCTAGAGTATTTTCAAATTCGGTTCATTTCAAAACAATGCATATTTTAGAGCCAGCCCTCTTTTCCCGATTACAAGTTATTGGAAGCAAGTTAGAAGCAAAATGTAACCATAAATTAATTTAAAAGGTATCTGTTAATTCAGAATGCATTGGGTTTAAAATAAAATGCACTAATTGTAAGTTTATCTTGTGTTTTTTATGTTGATTTAATAAAAAAAAAAAAAAAAATTAAATAAATTATTTAAAAATTTAAATTAAGAAAAATAATTATAATAAACAAATCTTCTGCGGCCCAGTGGTTGGGGACCACTGACGCAAGGCATATTGCAAGAACTTCTGGTTTCCTAGCAAAAAAAAAACAAAATATAACCATACATTTCATTTTTTGTAGTGTGAATCATTCATATTTATATAACAAAATACAAACCCGTCTCTTTAAATCACACGCATGCGCAGATGTGGTGGTGGGGGTGTTGAATTCCGATGGGGCGCATGTATCTCGTCAGAATACCTGTGACATACTTGCCAATTTTCCGGGAGACTCCCGAAATTCAGCGCCTCTCCCGAAAACCTCCCGGATGAAATTTTCTCCCGAAAATCTCCCGAAATTCAGCCGGAGCTGGAGGGGGCGTGGCGGACCTGAGTGGGGACAGCCTGTTTTCACATCTGCTTTCCCACTTTATAAACAGCTTGCCTGCCCAATCAAGTTACAACATCTACAGATTTAAATAAAAAACTGCACACACAAGGAGACGAAGCAGAAGAACGAGGAAGTTACAGCCATGGCGACGCGGTCTGTAATAGAGCGATTCTATGATGTCTGTTGCCATCTCCTGGTGAATGTTGGTTATAGCGTTATGGGGTTGCTTTTTGATTGGCCAATGATTTACGTGGTGTTGTGCACCTGACGGCAAGTGAGGGAGTCTTTTCTGAAGGCCACAGTAAAGAGACATAACTTCATCACCTCGCCTGGTTATTGACTCCAACCCAATATATTACACCGAGCAAAATGAAGAAATAAATGGCAGAACAAAGGTTAGTCAAATAGTGAAAGGTAAGTGTTGTTGTTGTTTTTTAGTAACCAGCAAACACAGTACAGTTAGTAGAACAACTGTGTTTTTATTACTCTGATTTGATAGGTGCTGTCTGAAATTCAAATATTTATTTTATTTATATATATAATAAAATAAATATATATATAGCTAGAATTCACTGAAAGTCAAGTATTTCATATATATATATATATATATATATACATACATATATATGCGCTGCTGGTCCGCCTCCGCTTGGGATGGTTTCCTGCTGGCTCCGCTGTGGACGGGACTCTCGCTGCTGTGTTGGATCCGCTTTGGACTGGACTCTCGCGGCTGTGTTGGATCCACTATGGATTGAACTTTCCCAGTTTCATGTTACACTTGCTCAACATCCATTTCTTTCGGTCCCCTAGAGGGGGGGGTTGCCCACATATGTGGTCCTTGCCAAGGTTCTCATAGTCATCATTGTCACCGACGTCCCACTGGGTCGTCATTGTCACCGACGTCCCACTGTGTGTGAGTTTTCCTTTCCCTTATGTGGGCCTACCGAGGATGTCGTAGTGCAGGGGTCGGGAACCTTTTTGGCTGAGAGAGCCATACAAGCCAAATATTTTAAAAAGTATTTCCGTGAGAGCCGTATAATTATAATTTTTTTAAACACTGAATACAACTATATGCATGCATTTTTAAGAAAGACCAACATTTTATAGTATAACAAGTCTCTTATTCTTTGATATAACATTGTTATTCTAGGGCTAACCAAAAATAAATAAAATACGTCTTAACATTAATCCGACTTCTTGAACTGGTGCGGTAGAAACTGGATGGATGGATGAAAATGCATGAGAATGTTTTATATTTTGAACGTTATTTTTGATACTGTGATTACCAGCGGAATTATTCATTACTTATCGTGTTAAGCAATGTCAGCTAAGATTTATCTGAGAGCCAGGTGCAGTCATCAAAAGAGCCACATCTGGCTCTAGAGCCATAGGTTCCCTACCCCTGTCGTAGTGGTTTGTGTTGTGGTTTGTGCAGCCCTTTGAGACACTAGAGATTTAGGGCCATATAAGTTAACATTGATTGATATATATATATATATATATATATATACATATATATATCTGTGTTGGCCCTGCGATGAGGTGGCGACTTGTCCAGGGTGTACCCTGCCTTCCGCCCGATTGTAGCTGAGATAGGCGCCAGCGCCCCCCGCGACCCCGAAAGGGAATAAGCGGTAGAAAATGGATGGATGGATATACATATATATATATATATATATATATATATACGCCCCAAAACACGCCTCCGCCCCAACCCCGACCCCCACCTCCCAAAATCGGACGTCTCAAGGTTGGCAAGTACAGGTGCTGTTCATATTATTAGAATATCATGAAAAAGTTGATTTATTTCAGTAATTATATTCAGAACGTGAAACTTACATATTATATCAATTCATTACACACATAGTGATATATTTGAAATGTTTATTTCTTTAAATTTTGATGATTAGTACTGACAATTACTGAAAATCCTAAATTCAGTATCTCAGAAAATTAGAATATTAGTTATGACTAGTACCAAAAAATATTTTTTTAGAAATGTGGGCCAACTGAAAAGTATGAACATGGAAAGTTTCAGCATGTACGGCAATCAATACTTAGTTGCAGCTCCTTTTGCCTGAATTTCTGCAGCAATACGGCGTGGCATGGAGTCCACAAGTCTGTTGCACTCCTCAGGTGTTATGAGAGCCCAGGTTGCTTTAATAGTGGCCTTCAGCTCTTCAGCATTGTTGGGTCTGGCATCTCGCATCTTCCGCTTCACAATACCCCATAGGTTTTCTATGGGGTTAAGGTCAGGTGAGTTTGCAGGCCAATCAAGAACAGGGATACCATGGTCCTTAAACCAGGTACTGGTAGATTTGGCACTGTGTGCAGGTGCCAAGTCATGTTGGAAAATGAAATCTTCACCTCCATAAAATTGGTCCGCGGCAGGCAGCATAAAGTGTTCTAAAACTTCCTGGTAGACTGCTGCATTGACCCTAGACCTCAGGAAACACATTGGACCAACACCAGCAGATGACATGGCACCCCAGACCATTACCGATTGTGGAAATTTGACACTGGATTTCAGGCAACGTGGATTCTGTGCCTCTAATGTTTTCCTCCAGACTCTGGGACCTTGATTTCCAAAGGAGATACAAAACTTACTTTCATCTGAAAACATAACTTTGGACCACTCAGCAGCAGTCCAGTCATTTTTGTATTGAGCCCAGGCGAGACGCTTTTGACGTTGTCTCTTATTCAAGAGTGGCTTTACACAAGGAATGCGACAGCTGAAGCCCATATCTTGCATACGTCGGTGCGTGGTGGTTCTTGAAGCACTGACTCCAGCTGCAGTCCACTCTTTGTGGATCTCCCCCACATTTTTGAATCGGTTTTGTTTGACAATCCTCTCCAGGGCGCGGTTATCCCTCTTGCTTGTACACTTTTTTCTACCACATCTTTGTCTTCCTTTCGCCTCTCTATTAATGTGCTTGGAGACAGAGCTCTGGGAACATCCAACCTCGTTGGCAATGACCTTTTGTGTCTTGCCCTCCTTCTTTAAAGTATCAATGGTCATCTTTTGGACAGTTGTCAAGTCAGCAGTCTTCCCCATGATTGTGTGTCATACAGAATCAAAACGAGAGACCATTTAAAGGCTTTTCCAGGTGTTTTGAGTTAGTTAGCTAATTAGAGTGTAGCACCAGGTGTCTTCAATATCTGACCTTTTCACCATATTCTAATTTTCTGAGATGTTGAATTTAGTGTTTTCATTGGTTGTCAGCTATAATCATCTCCTTTTTGGCAAAAAACACTTGAAATGTATCAGTCTGTTTGGAATAAATGTATACATTCTACAAGTTTGACTTTCTAAATGGAATTAATTAAATAAATTAACTTTTTCATGATATTCTAATAATATGACCAGCACCTGTATGACCTGTGAACGCCTGAATAAAGCAATTACCTTATAAACTGAATGGTGACACCCACAAAGAGGTTATATAAATATTGTATTTGATATATTTTTATGTTTGATTTTAATACCATAAATATTAACCCCTACTATGCCACCCCCCTTTCTGCGTATTTCCGAGGTGCACCTGAAGGCAACAGGTGGCTTTCTTAATTCTTCATAAATGTATTTTTCTCTTTAATTCTGGCTTTTAGCTCCACTATTACGACGGCTGGAACATGTTTTTGTTTTATACATATTTTTACAAAAAGTAATTAGAAGTAAAAGTTGAGAACATCTTCCACTTCCACCGCCTCCGTCCCTCCCTCCACACCGCTGTATCCTCGCCATCTAGCGGCAGAAAGCGCGCTCCCTTCCGGCGTCACGCGGCTCCGGGGTCCTTCCGTCCCGCCGCTGTTAAAAGCTGAAAGTTCCCTTTCAATTCGGATACAAAGAAGCGCGGGGCTGTCTTTAACAGCACCACCATTAGCACGCTCCCTTGCCGGAGAGATGCGGCGGAAAGAGAAAAGACTGTTGCAGTTCGCCGGGATCCTCATCGCGGCTCTGCTCTTCCTCCCTAACGTCGGCTTGTGGTCTTTGTACCGGGACCGGGTGTTCGACAGTCCGCCGGACACGTTAGACGCAGCGGGCGCTGTACCCCAGATTCAGGTGAGCCATGGCGGGGTCGTTGTGACATGTACGCGGCGACGTGTCTTCTTGAGCGAGGGTCTCTTTTCCGGAGTTGTAGTCAGAGATACAAGATTTCGGGTTGTGGTTGGCGATGTGGGGCCTTATTTTGAACCGTGTTCGAGGGACAGTTGAGCGGCAACGGTGACCAGGATGTGTCCATTGAGGCCACGTAAGCTAACGCGGAGCTAGTAAAGTTACAATAACACTGACTTCAGGAAGTTGTGAGAGTGGTGCGTTCACTGACACTAGTCGCTGCTGCTAGGACTCCAGCGTTAGCTTGACTTTTTTTTTTTTTTTTTGCTACGACTTCTAAACCATTTCCCCTCTTTTTTTGTGGACCCCTCTTTTGGGTGCGTTGTCATAGCGACCCAGTTTGACCAAACTAGCTTCTCAATGGAGGGATTGGACCCACAGCCCAAACTTCATCCGGTTTTGTGTAAAACATAGAATGCATGCTTCCCTTCACTATTATTTGCTTTGAGTCCATCCATCCATTTTCTACCGCTTATTCCCTTTTGGGGTCGCGGGGGGCGCTGGCGCCTATCTCAGCTACAATCGGGCGGAAGGCGGGGTACACCTCATCGCAGGGCCAACACAGATAGACAGACAATTTAGTGTTGCCAATCAACCTATCCCCAGGTGCATGTCTTTGGAAGTGGGAGGAAGCCGGAGTACCCGGAGGGAACCCACACATTCACGGGGAGAACATGCAAACTCCACACAGAAAGATCCCAAGCCTGGATTTGAACCCAGGACTGCAGGAACTTCGTATTGTGAGGCAGACGCACTAACCCCTCTGCCACCGTGAAGCCCTTGCTTTGAGTCACTTGAGAAAAGCGCTATATAAATATAATTCACAATTTGTATTTTGTACATCATGTGTACAAAGTATTAATAAAGTAAACAAGTCATACTTTAAAGGGGAACTACACTTTTTTTTTTTTTTACATCTTCTTCCCCTTATCTGAGGTCAGGTCGTGGGGGCAGCAGCCTAAGCAGGGAAGCCCAGACTTTCCTCTCCCCAGCCATTTCGTCCAGCTCTTCCCCGGAGGATCCCGAGGCGTTCCCAGGCCAGCCGGGAGACATAGTCTTCCCAACGTGTCCTGGGTCTTCCCCGTGGCTTCCTTAAAGGCCTACTGAAACCCACTACTACCCACCACGCAGTCTGATAGTTTATATATCAATGATAAGATATTAACATTGCAACACATGCCAATACGGCCTTTTTAGTTTACTAAATTACAATTTTAAATTTCCCGGGGGTTTCGTCTTGAAAACGTTGTGTAATGAATCTGATGACATGTATGCAAGACGTCACGGGTTTTAAGGAAATATGAGCGCTGCACACACACACAGCTAAAAGTTGTCTGCTTTAACGGCATAATTACACAGTATTTTGGAGATCTGTGTTGCCGAAGCTTTTGCAATTTGTTCAATTAATATTGGCAAAGTCACAGTAGAAAGATGGAGTTGGGAAGCTTTAGCCTTTAGCCACACAAACACACGGTGATTCCTTGTTTAAAATTCCTGGAGGTGAAACTTTCCTATGGATCAGAGTGCGGTCAAGCCAACATGGATCCCTACCAAATGTCAACCATCCGGTTTCGGTGAGAAAATTGTGGTAAAAGGTCGCTTCTTACCGGAGAAAAGCTGAGCTTGTGCCATCCATAAAGCTGCCGTCGACTCCCCTGAGACACTGCGTGTCAAGACACCCGTGGAGACACCCTTCCGACTATCAGGTACTATTTAACTCACTAAAACACTAGCAACACAATAGAAAGATAAGGGATTTCCCAGAATTATCGTAGTAAATGTCTCTAAAAACATCCCAATGCAATCGCGTTTTTTTTAAACTTTTTTTTTTTCATCATTTTTTTTTTCTAGTCCGTCGCTATCAATATCCTCAAACATGAATCTTTTATCCCCGCTCAAATGGGGAAATTGTCGTTTCCTCGGTCCGAATAGCACTTTTTGTTGGAGGCTCCCATTAAAGTAAATGTGAATATGTGAGGAGCCCCCACACATGTGACGTCATCGTCTGCGACTTCCAGTTGAGGCAGGGCTTTTCTCTTAACACCGAAAGTTGCAAACTTTATCGTGGATGTTCTCTACTAAATCCTTTCAGCAAAAATATGGCAATATCGCGAAATGATCAAGTATGACACATAGAATAGACCTGCTATCCCCGTTTAAATAAGAACATCTCATTTCAGTAGGCCTTTAAAAGGTATCTGTTAATTCAGAAAGCATTGGGTTTAACAAAAAATACACTAATACTTTTTTTTCCAATTTTTGTTTTAACCTTTGTTTAACATATAGGATATTAAAAGAAAACAAGATGTATCTCTATAAAGGATCACTAACAATAAAATATGCAGTATAATCCTAGTACTATTTTATATATAACGATATTGCTACCTGCCCTTTCCTGCATGAACGTGCACTAGCGCCATTTACAGGACTAGAGTAGAACAGCGTCCAAATCTGGACTTTCGACTAATATTTTGAGGGGGCACAGAAAGGTCCTGCTCATGAAAGTGTTAAAATAAGTAATATTAAAAAAAAGAAAAAAAAATCTACAAACTTGGGATTTAACCACAGATAAGTGCCGGTGGGTGTATGTAGAACGTGTAGTGATCTGCGCATGCGTATGAGTGCAATAGTTGCAATAGAGAACAAACCATCCATCCATTTTCTACTGCTTATTCCCTTTGGGGTCGCCCTAGGGAGGCGTTCCGGTGGCATCCTGACCAGATGCCCGAACCACCTCATCTGGCTTCTGTCTTGCATAAGAATTGTGAATCATAGGGGTCCCTATGATTCACATTTTTTATTTTTTATTTTTTTAAAAAACAATTCAATTTAAAGCAACAGGGGCAACATCATAAAATGGATACTGAGTGGATTAAAAAATTATAGTCAAAAAGTGCATTAAATAAAAGCTTTACTAATAACAGATGTTTTCAATTGTCTCTTTAAAGTTTCAACACAGTCAAGAACACAGAGGGACCGGTGCAAATTGTTCCAGAGTCTGGGAGCTATAGCCTGGAAAGCCGGGTCTCCACGGGTTTTAAAACAAGCACATGTTTTTGTTTTTTTTACGCATTCTAACTCGTAAATAAACTCTAGCCAAAGTCATCTTACAATAGAGTCAATTGGAGCCGCTGTATTCCGCCTCTAAAGCGCTCTAAAGAACATCTAAACACCTCCATCATAGTTTAATAAATACGCTGTAGTCCATCCATCCATCCATCATCTTCCGCTCATCCGAGGTCGGGTCGCGGGGGCAACACCCTAAGCAGGGCAGCCCAGACTTCCCTCTCCCCAGCCACTTCGTCTAGCTCTTCCCGGGGATCATATAATGCATAAATCATGATCATTAATGAATAGAAGTTTATTTTTAATTTGCTTTCCCTAAATATATTTAAGTGTTCATTATATTCTCTTCATACAGTATAATATTAGGCTCCATTATTGCTGTTTTTACGTTCAAGCTTTTATCCAATCAGAATTTAGCTAGCTTGCCCCCAGTGCTGTATGAAATCTGCCGGAGGTGTTCTAAATCTAAAATGCAGCGATCTGTGCAGTGTCTGTGAATGGGTCTCATACAGTTGATAGACAGTTGCGATAGCCAATCGGATCACAATTTGTCGACGGGAAGTCTCCCTAGGGTGCCTCAAATTGAACGTGACAATGTTTATCATTCACAATTCTTATGCAAGACAAGCATGTTTTTCTTTTTTTATGCATTCTAACCCGTATACAAACGCTAGCAAAAGTCGTCTTACGATGGTGTCAATTGGAGCCTCTCCATTCCGCCAAAAAGCGCTCTAAAAAACCTCTAAACACCTCCATCGTACTTTGATAAACACTCTGTAGTATAATGCAGTGGTGGGCCAGCAAGGCCTTCTCTGCTGGCCTAACATAAATCCATCCATCCATCCATCCATTTTCTACCGCTTATTCCCTTTTGGGGTCGCGGGGGGCGCTGGCGCCTATCTCAGCTACAATCGGGCGGAAGGCGGGGTACACCCTGGACAAGTCGCCAAGTCATCGCAGGGCCAACACAGATAGACAGACAACATTCACACTCACATTCAAACACTAGGGCCAATTTAGTGTTGCCAATCAACATATCCCCAGGTGCATGTCTTTGGAAGTGGGAGGAAACCGGAGTACCCGGAGGGAACCCACGCATTCACGGGGAGAACATGCAAACTCCACACAGAAAGATCCCGAGCCTGGATTTGAACCCAGGGCTGCAGGACCTTCGTATTGTGAGGCAGACACACTAACCCCTCTGCCACCATAAATCATGATCATAAATTAATAAAAGTTTATTTTTAGTTTACCTACTCTAAATATATTAAAGTATTCATTATATTATTTTCATGTAATATTAGGCTCCAGTGTTGCTGTTTTGCGTTCAAGCTTTTAAAGTTAAATTACCACTGATAGTCACACACACACACTAGGTGTGGTGAAATTACTCTCTGCATTTGACCCATCCCCTTGTTCCACCCCCTGGGACGTGAAGGGAGCAGTGAGCAGCAGGGGTGGCCGTACTCGGGAAATATTTTGGTGATTTAACCCCCAATTTCAACCCTTGATGCTGAGTGCCAAGCAGGGAGATATTAGGTTCCGTTTTTATAGTCTTTGGTATGACTCGACCGTGGTTTGAACTCACGACCTGCCAATCTCAGGTCGGACACTAATGCAAGACAAGCACACGTTTTTCTTTTTTTTATGCATTCTAACTCGTAAATAAAGGCTAGCAAAAGTCATCTTACAATGGAGTCAATTGGAGCCGCTTTATTCCGCCGATAAAGCGCTCTAAAAACATCTAAACATCTCCATCATAGTTGGATAAACACGCTGTAGTATAATACATAAATGCATAAATCATGATCATTAATTAATAAAAGTTCATTTTTAATTCAATTTCCCTAAATATATTAAAGTATTCATTATATTCTATTCATGTAATATTAGGCTCCAATTTTTCTGTTTTTACGTTCGAGCTTTTATCCAATCAGAATTTAGCTAGCTTACTCCCAGTGCTGCATGAAATCTGCCGAAGGTCTTCTAAATCAACAATAAGACAACCTGTGCAGTGTTGGCGAATGGGGCACATACAGTTGATAGACAGTAGCGATAGCCAATCGGATCACAAGTTGTTGACAGGAGGACTCCCCAGGTTGCCTCACGTTGAACAAGACAATGTCTCCTGTGATTGGATACTCACTTGTGACTCTTAAGTGAGTATCCAATCACAAGTTGTGAGTTGCAAATGCAGGAAGTGCTAGGAAAATCAACAGAGCCACACGAGAGCCACACTTGTAATAAAGTTCATAAGGAGAATCAGACTACGTGCTTCTGCTTGGATGCTATAGTAGTCACAATACATTACTTGCATAATATCAAGGATAAGTATTTATTGAAGGTATCTGAGACTGTATTCATTTAGCACCAAAATAAGGCAGCCTGGTTACTGCCGTTTATAATGTCACCGGGTTTCGGCGCCCAACCTTGGCCATCAACTTCTTTGCCATTAAGCTTAGTTTTAATCTGGAGTCCAGTCATAATCACATTGACAGACTCTTGCATTTCCTTAATCTGACGTTTCATTTGAGATATAATGTGATCCTTTTCATTATTTTGTGTTGTCAAAGCATTCACTTTCTCTTCAATCCCAGCCACTTTTCCTCCCACCTCATCCATTTGTTTACAAAGTGTTGCAGTATCATTCCTCACATTCATGTATTTTGATAAATATTTATTGTCTATCGAGCCTAGCACCATCTCCGTTCAGCCTCGCTCCCTTTTTATTCAAAATTGTTATTACTTCATGGAGAGTATACTTCCCTAATTCTCGACATATAGGCTTTTTTTCTGCCAATTTAGTTAATAGTCTGAAGGCTTTGAAGTTCAGAAGTGGGCAAAGGTTAACATGTCCTGCTAGCAATTGTCGGCAGCGGTGACTGAAACGCCAGACGGTGTACAAGCTGGCAGTGTCAGCAAACCGACCTGGAATTGTCAAGATCTGTAGTCGGGGAAAAGTGCCAAAACAGTCCAAAAACTTTGAATCAATGCAAAACTCTTTCCATTCTGTCCTATCTCTCAGTAAGTCACATACATCAAGAGTTGTTTGTTTTTTTACTTTCGCCAAATATATTCTGTTGTCAGCAAACTGATGTCTAATCATAACCAAGATCTGTTTTAGGGAAAAGTGCCAAAACAGTCTGAAAACTTAGACTCAATGCAAAGCTCTTTCCACTTTGTCCTATCCCAAAGAAGTGACATCAAAACAAAGTTCTTGTTTGTTGTTTACTTAAGTCAAACATCTTCTGTACAATGGGAGCACTCAGCTGTCAACGGCCTACTGAAATGAGATTTTCTTATTTAAACGGGGATAGCAGGTCCATTCTATGTGTCGTACTTGATCATTTCGCGATATTGCCATATTTTTGCTGAAAGGATTTAGTAGAGAACATCGACGATGAAGTTTGCAACTTTTAGTCGCTAATAGAAAAGCCCTGCCTTTACCGGAAGTCGCAGACGATGAAGTCACGGGTTGAGGGCTCCTCATATCCTCACATTGTTTTTAATGGGAGCCTCCAACAAAAAGAGCTATTCGGACCGAGAAAACGACAATTTCCCCATTAATTTGAGCGAGGATGAAAGATTTGTGTTTGAGGATATTGATAGCGACGGACTAGGAAAAAAAAAATCAGGTAAAAAAAAAAAAACGCGATTGCATTGGGACGGATTCAGATGTTTTTAGACACATTTACTAGGATAATTCTGGAAAATCCCTTATCTTTCTATTGTGTTGCTAGTGTTTTAGTGAGTTTAACAGTACCTGATAGTCGGAGGAGTTTGTCCACAGGTGTCTTGAGGCCATTGTCTGATGGAAGTCGACGGCAGCTGTATGGACGGCACAAGCTCAGCTGATCTGCGGTAAGTGGCGACTTTTTACCACAATTTGCTCACCGAAAACTGCTGGTTGACATTTGGTCGGGATCCATGTTCGCTTGACTGCTCTGATCCATAGGAAATCTTCACCTCCGGGAATTTTAAACAAGGAATCACTGTGTGTTTGTGTGGCTAAAGGCTAAAGCTTCCCAACTGCATCTTTCTACTTTGGCTTCTCCATTATTAATTGAACAAATTGCAAAAGATTCAGCAACACAGATGTCCAAAATACTGTGTAATTATGCGGTTAAAACAGGTGACTTTTAGCTGTGTGTGTGCGCAGCGCTAATATTTCCTAACAGTCCGTGATGTCGCGCGTACACGTCATCATTCCGCGACGTTTTCAACAACAAATTCCCGGAAAATTTAAAATTGCAATTTAGTAAACTAAAAAGGCCGTATTGGCACGTGTTGCAACGTTAGTTTATACATCAATGATGAAATATTATCAGACTGCGTGGTCGGTTGTAGTGGGTTTCAATAGGCCTTTTAGCTTAGACCAATTAACAAGACCGGACGGTTATATTGTTGTTAAGGACCTACTGCAAAAACTGATGTCAAAGATCCTCTATTTGATAGGAATGCTCCGCTGTTGTTAGGGATCAAAAATCTTTTTAATGACCGTACTGCTTCTCTGCTACTGAAAAAAACCAAACCCACACAAGTAAACATCCTGTATTTGACAGGAGTGTTTTATTTTTATTACAGACATACTGCAAAGATCGTCTCTCCGAAAGGAAAAAAACTTAAAGATCCTCTTCAAACAAGCTGGAAATTAATGCTAAAACTTAAAATTGCACTGGGGCTGCAGCTGTCGATTGTTTTAGTAATTGAGTAATCTATCACTTAGTTGGTGTGATTAATCGAGTAATTGGACAAACCTCATTTTATAGCCTCGATGCGTATTTTAGGGAAATAAATTGAATTATTTACGATTTAAAATTGCCCTTTTAACGTGTGCATTATTAGATCAATAATTTAAAAAAATAAATAAAAGAACCAAAAAGTTTACTGCACCCACACATAACCGCTCTCAAGTGCGATCTACTGCAGCTGCCGTGTGGAAACTATGTTTGCATATTTCAAGTTCCGGACAATCCGTTTGCATATAAATCAAATATTTGTTCATACAATTATTCGTTGCAGCCTTAAACTGCAGTTACAACATTCAGAGTTAACCAATTTACGAACAAAACAACGCAAAGCATTTTTATTTTTGTATAAAAGTTGCTACAAATCACACAAGACAATAAATTGTAGCATCAGAATCAATGCAGACAGTGTTACACTTTAGCTACTTTGCTAACCCCCAAGGATTAAACCAGGGGTGTCAAAGTGCGGCCCCAGTGGCAATTTGCGGCCCGCAGCTTGTTTTTTATTGGCCCGAGACACACTCGAAAGACAAAATAAGAACGTACACAACAAATTAGAATATGCAATTTTGGGACAAATTTCATGTGAATGTTGAAATGTGCAAGCCGCTACGATAAGCAAGCCGAATTTGAAAGCTATAACTAACATGTTAACAGTTTTAAATTATCAAGTACCAAGTCATATGACTATGACTATAAGCATGTACAATTAGCTAAAAAAAAACACAATGTGCATTTAGCATTTTTAAAATATCACATTACGTGGTTTTCAGCTATAAAATTGACTAAAAAAGTTAATGTGCTAATGTTATTAATGCTACCTAAGGCCGAGCCAATCAGAGCCCACAATACTGAACAGTGCGGGCTGATTGTTTTGGTTTTGTTGAGGGGCAAATACTACTGTAATATTGGTATTTTTAGTTCATCTAGCCATTTTTATGCTTGATAATGCTTATTTAGAGCAAAATTACGTAAAAAGTGCTCTGTTACCGATTCAAAAAGCTAAGGTATGGATGTTGTGCTTAAATAGTTTAGCACAGGGGTCACCAACCTTTTTGAAACCAAGAGCTACTTCTTGGGTACTGATTAATTGGAAGGGCTACCAGTTTGATACACACTTAAATTAATTGCCAGAAATAGCCAATTTGCTCAATTTGCCTTTAATAAATAAATCTATGTATATAAAAAAATGGGTATTTCTGTCTGTCTTGCCGTCATACTTTTTTTTTCCTTTTACGGAAGGATTTTTGTAGAGAATAAATTATGAAGACGGTTTAAAAGAGGAGAAAACACGCAAAAAATTAAAATTAAATTTTGAAACATAGTTTATCTTCAATTTTGACTCTTTAAAATTCAAAATTCAACTGAAAAAAATGAGGAAAAAAACTAGCTAATTCGAATCTTTTTGAAAAAATTAAAAAAATAATTTATGGAACATCATTAGTAATTTTTCCTGATTAATATTAATTTTAGAATTTTGATGACATGTTTTAAATAGGTTAAAATCCAATCTGCACTTTGTTCGAATATATAACAAATTGGACCAAGCTATATTTCTAACAAAGACAAATCATTATTTCTTCTAGATTTTCCAGAACAAAATTTTTTAAATTAATTCAAAATACTTTGAAATAAGATTTAAATTTGATTCTACAGATTTTTAGATTTGCCAGAATAATTTTGGGGGAATTTTAATCATAAGTTTGAAGAAATATTTCACAAATATTCCTTGTTGACAAAACAGAAGCTAAAATGAAGAATTTAATTAAAATGTATATATTATTCTTTACAGTAAAAAAAAATTATTTACTTGAACATTGATTTAAATTGTCAGGAAAGAAGAGGAAGGAATTTAAAAGGTAAAAAGGTATATGTGTTTAAAAATCCTAAAATCCTTTTTAAGGTTGTATTTTTTCTCTAAAATTGTCTTTCTGAAAGTTATGAGAAGCAAAGTGAAAAAAATAAATGAATTTATTTAAACAAGTGAAGACCAAGTCTTTAAAATATTTTCTTGGATTTTAGATTAGATTAGATAGATTAGATAGTACTTTATTCATTCCGTCAGGAGAGTTCCTTCAGGAAAATTAAAATTTTCAGCACAATCCCATTCAAGTTTAGACAAACATTACAGGGAGACAGAACAGGATCGCTGACGGGTCTGCCGGCTTCCAGCGCCCCTTACAAAAAAAGATGAGATAAAGGTAAACAAAGAGGGGGAGTGGGGGGTGAGGGGGGGATGGGAGAAAAAAAAATAGAAGATTAAAATTAAATAAAAAAATCGGTCTTAGCCTGGGCCCTAGAGAGGAGGTGCAGACTGAGGCCAAGGGAAAAAACAAACAAAAAAACAACCAACTCATAGCCATGGTACACATCCCTCTTCCATGTGTGTAAGAGGGAAACAGCAAACATCAAAGAACACAGAGGACATTAAAGACATTAAAGCAGCAGATACAACCAGACACTTCTACATACAGCTATGAATAAAAAGTAAAAGAAACATATCCACTGTGGTGGCCTCTCAAATTCTGTTTGAGTTGTGTCTCTCTTAGAATTAAAAATGTCGAGCGAAGCGAAACCAGCTTGCTAGTAAATAAATACAATTTAAAAAAATAGAGGCAGCTAACTGGTAAGTGCTGCTATTTAAGCTATTTTTAGAACAGGCCAGCGGGCTACTCATCTGGTCCTTACGTGCTATCTGGTGCCCGTGGGCACCGCGTTGGTGACCCCTGTTCTATTGGTTTTAGGGGTAGAGTTAGCATTATGTAAAGTGCATCTAAAGTGCATTATGTATTAAAGTGGCCCCCACATCCTTAAATTTTTTATTTAAAAAGTTTGAACACCCCCGGATCACATTGGGGGTGATCAAGGGGATGGGTCAAATGCAGAGGAGAAATTTCACCACATCTAGTGTGTGTGTGACAAACATTGGTACTTTACTTTGGATTTTATTCAAACAATTAATATATGTTGGTTTAAGTTATAATTGAACCTTCCCTACTTTCCCAAAGCAGGCTGACAGTAGCAGCTCCTCTCATTCAAATTGGTCCAAATCTGCTGAATAGAGGCTTTGATGGATAGCGTGTGTGTGTGTGTGTGTGTGTGTGTGTGTGTGCGTGTGTGTGTGTGTGTGTGTGTGTGTGTGTGTGTGTGTGTGTCTGTGTGTTTTGGGTGACGCTGGTGTTTGTCCACTTGCCTGACTGGAATGTTAGATTTGACAGAATTCCATTCTTGGTGAACATTTTAACTGTGTTGTTAAGCTCTTATTCGAGCGCACAAGCCCAGAAATATTTAGCATTTAAACAAGGTTAAAGCTAATTGACTGTCTAAAAGTAGTTTGCAACCATCCGCGCTTTCATAGTGCGCGCAGACGCCCTTAAGAGTTGACTTATCTCTGCTCGAGTCTGGATGTGATATCTTGCTCGACAAGCGATGTAATGAATGGGATTAATGCCGCAGAAAGCCTGTTACATATTAGCAAACCACGCGATAACAGCTGTCAAACTCCGGAGCTGTTTAGTAAGTAGGTGATTGGGAGATATAGTGTGGCAGGAACAAACATTTACAAAGACTTGTATAAGCTGTGACTCACTTTGTTCATCTGTCCAATAAAGTCATGAACTATGTTGGTTTATTAGTCTAGATCTAATATGAAGTTGCGGCTTTCATTTTAGATTATTCTCTCAGGGCTCCACCGTGTTAAATTGGCTTAGAATTGATTGTTGCCTTGCAGAGCAAAAGATCAGCATAGCCAATGGAATGCAGAGCTTCCAACTAAAGTGACGCTGAAGAGTTTATGAATAATATACTGTATTAGGTCTGGGTGATATGGCCTTTTATTAATATCTCGATACACGATATATATCTCGATATTTGGCCTCAGCCTTGAATGAACCCTTGATGCATATACTCAGACCAATATGATGATTCTATGTGTCTACATTAAAACATTCTTGTTCATATTGCATTAATACATCGTCATTTTCAACTTTTATGTAGAGAGGTAAACCACAACTAAATCAATTGACCAAAACTGTATTTATTAAACAGTTATTCAGCAGTGGCACAAACAATTATGTAATTTTAAAACAGAAAGTGCAAGATTGTCACAGACATTTTAAAACAAGCTACTAGTGCACTTTTGTGCATACTGTCACTAAGTCGACATATCAAAACAACACTAAATTAAAGTGCACTTTTTGTACAGAATGCCTCTACAATATTTTGAAACAAACAAAGTGCACTTTTGTGCATGATGTCACACAAGATATTTCAAAAAGTGTAAAATAAAAATTAGCTGCGCAATAGGTAAGCAAATAGTGTTTGTCCTTTGCTTTTGTGGTAGGTTACTGCGGATGTTATACCCTGTTTTTTTTTTTTTTTTACAATTTTTTTCATACGGTGTCGATCTGGAAATGGAAGACACCAGACTCAATTGGGTCAGTGCTGGTTGCCTCAGCATTTCGTTGGGTGTGGTACCGGCCGGAGATTGACATGCAGAGTTTCAAGCACTCCTTATTCTCTGGTGGGTGACTTTTCAAATGATGCTACTAATTTGTAGTGCCGCTACTTTTTGTAGCAACTATTTTGCCGCATACTTGACATATTACGGTTGTCTGTTCAACATCTTTCCGCTTGAAGCCAAACCATCGCCAGACGACGGACTCCGTGCTGTTTTTTTTGGGAACTCATTCTTCTTCCTCCATTTGTTACCAAATTTGCAACTTCTCTCTCTCGTATTGTCACTCGCACCGCTCCGCTTGCGCCACCTGCCAAAGCTAACTCTACCCATTCCGCTACATCTGTGCACGGCGAGGGTGTATGACGTTGCACGCGCGACAGTATGTGACCTATGTATCAAGGTGTGCTTGTTTTATCACTCTGTGCGAAGGAAAGACAAGAAAGAGTGAGAAAAGCCTGTAGTGCAGGGGTAGGGAACCTATGGCTCTAGAGCCAGATGTCGCTCTTTTGATGACTGCACCTGGCTCTCAGATAAGTCTTAGCTGACATTGCTTAACACGACAAATAAAGAATAATTCCGCTGGTAATCACAGTGTTAGAAATAACGTTCAAAATATAAAACATTCTCATGCATTTTCATCCATCCATCCATCCATCCGGTTTCTACCGCACCGGTTCAAGAAGTTGCATTAATGGTAAGAAGTGTTTTATTTATTGTTGGTTAGCCCCAGAATAACAATGTCATTAAAAAGAATAAGAGACTTATTATACTCTAAAAATGTTGTTCTTTCTTAAAAATACACGCATATAGTTGTATTCAGTGTTTAAAAAAAAAAAAAAAAAAAAATATATATATATATATATATATATATATATATATATATATATATATACATTTTTTTATTTTCTTTTTCTTTTTTTAAAAGTATTTCCGCTCTCATGGAAATACTTTTAAAAATATTTGGCTTCCATGGCTCTCTCAGCCAAAAAGGTTCCCGACCCCTGCTGTAGTGTAATGCCCCGCAGCTAAAAGCAACTGCGTGAGAACGTATACTCGAATACTCACGCAATAGTCATTTTCTACATCGCATCGAGTATATTCGATATATCACCCAGCCCTATACTGTATACATCAATTATTAAGGTGCCACAGGTATAATTCCTCAAATAGTGACCTCAGCTCTAATAAACGCCATCCCTTCAATAATTGTGTTGTCTGTTCCAGTAATAAACGCCACAACCCGAATAGTGAGACATGTCATCTGTAAAGCAAACATTTACATGTGGATTTTATAATTTGCAGAAAAAAAGCACACCATATACAATGATAAACATGTATTTAATAATAAATATTATAAAGTTTTTAATTTAAACACACATCGCCTCCAAAGCTGATGTAACCAAGGATTTTTAAAGAAAAAACAAGTAGAGTTCGGGGAAGATGATGATTATTTATTGGAATTAACGCATAATAGACCTTTTGTTTCAACATTCAAATTATATTGTGATAGTCATCACTTTACTTCGATTTGTTTTGGAGTATTTGTAAAAAACAACAAAAACAAGTAGAGTTCTGAGAAAATTATGATTATTTATTGGAAACATTGTTTGAAAATAGGGCTTCACGGTGGCAGAGGGGTTAGTGCGTCTGCCTCACAATACGAAGTTCCTGCAGTCCTGGGTTCAAATCCAGGCTCGGGATCTTTCTGTGTGGAGTTTGCATGTTCTCCCCGTGAATGCGTGGGTTCCCTCCGGGTACTCCGGCTTCCTCCCACTTCCAAAGACATGCACCTGGGGATAGGTTGATTGGCAACACTAAATTGGCCCTAGTGTGTGAATGTGAGTGTGAATGTTGTCTGTCTATCTGTGTTGGCCCTGCGATGAGGTGGCGACTTGTCCAGGGTGTACCCTGCCTTCCGCCCGATTGTAGCTGAGATAGGCGCCAGCGCCCCCCGCGACCCCGAAAGGGAATAAGCGGTAGAAAATGGATGGATGGATGGATGTTTGAAAATATTGCATTTACATTTTTTTTTTGATAAAAAATAAATAATATACTGTATCTCATGTTTCTTAACATTAAAATTATATTGTAATATTTGCATCATTTTAGTTAGAGGTGTTTTGGATTATTTATATAAAAATGTAAAATAGATTAAAACGTATTTGATATAATAAAAGCCTCTCCCGTTCAATAAACACCTAACTATAGAAACACCTTGTAAATAAAAGCCCCTGCCTGTATATTTTTTCAATATATTTCATTATTTGTATTACGTACTGTGCACTTTGCGTAGTATATGTATATATTTTTGTTTTTTTTTAAATACCTATTTGAGTACTTCTTAATTTGTAATAAAAATATTACTCATATTTTTTTGTTTTTTTAAAATACCTATTTAAGTACTTCTTAATTTATTATAAAAATATTAATATTTTTAATTAAATTTTAGGTAAAAATTATAAAACAAAAAAAAAATCAATCAATAAAATAAGACAAAATAATATATTGAAATAAAACATAATTTTATATCCAATTATATTAAAATGCATTTCGGCATACAAATGCCTCTGGCCGCTATACAAGTGAGTTAGGTGCATTTTATTATTTTAAGCTATGGATTTACCCTACCCACACTGTGTTAGAACATGAATAGTTTATTTATGCAGCTCTAGGTAGTATCTTAAAGGTGTATTGCACAAGTCATTTTGAAGACGCCCATTGAGGCAAAGGTCACTCTGTTTCAGGTGAAATGGAGCTCACAGGTTGCAATAAAGAAGTCCAAGACCTGCTTTCTGACGACATTTGAAGGGTCGTCTATTTTGGTCAACATTTTGACGTATCTACGAGTTGACTCCCGGTTTATTGCAGGGCTGGTGCATGCATTTTATGTAGCCAAGGCCTAGAGAAACTGTTTATTTCCAAAGGTCAGCTTTCAGGTGGGCTTTCCTGCATGCGATCGGGGTCTTGTGGTGCCTCTGTGAGATATAGTGTGCTCCTGAGAGGGGAAGTTGGCAAAGATTCACGGCCCTGTCACACACACAAATGAGAATCATACAAGCCTCTGTGCACTGGAGGCTACATTTATGAGCCACACACTGTTTGGCCGCATTACTGCACATTCATCACTGCAGGACCTTGTGCGTGGCGCCCTCCCTGACTCAACCACACCTATACATAGAAATATATATTTGGCTGTATATCCAAGCTAGTTGAAGGTCACTCGTGGACAGTTTGATCTTCTAAACAAGCGTAGTTGAGGTAACCAGGAACATCATTTCGGACAAGCTGCGTCTTTTAATTTTTTCACTTTTGATGCCGTTCGTTGCGTCTTCTTGCCATGTTGTCAGGAATAGAATGAACCCCGATGGTATACCAGTTCTTTCGCTTGTGTTTTTCCGGTGATGGATTCCTACCCTGAGCTGATGTGTTTGACCCTTCTGAGCTCCCTCAGGCCCTAAACCATGCAAATGGGGGTTGTTTGTCCTTCAGAACAAACTAGAGACACGTATCTGTTGCTTTATTCATGTTTCTATTTCTGAATCAAGAACACACCATATATTTGAAGAGTTCATATGCAAAAGCAGATAAATCCATTTTGACCGATTCTGTATATTAACGATTTTCTGCCTGCTGGTGTTGCCGGTACATATACAAGCATACAATGGTTTATTTAATATCAACATAAGCAAGTCATGAAAGCCTAAACTTTTAAGAAATGCTGATGTAATGAATGGCTTTCAAATAAGAGTGTTTGATGTGGTTTTACGTCAAAAGCAGATATATCCAAATTATGATATGTTGCAAAAACAGATATCTCCAAAATCGTTTTCTTTGCGGTCGTTATTTCGCATAATATTCAAGATAAAGATAGAGAGAAAAACGGAACGTGAAATTTATCGAAAGCCACATTTCAAGCTAACAACTGTTCACATTTATTTACTTCATTAGTTAACAGTTTCGATCCCTTGGTACGTATAAATCTAGCTGTCCCTGCGAACATTGTTTTTTCGTACTTGCTAACCGGACATGCTTTTTTGGAACTGTGACCTCACATATTTACCTTGTGCTTTTCAGCACAAAATGAAAAAACAAAAAAACAGTGTTGCAATGAAGACAATGTTTTATTAATAAAAACAAGCGCAAATGCTCAACCTGGTTTGCCTATCAAAAACACTCCTGTGCAGATAACAGCTCACTCATCATCGCTATCGACATTAGCTCCATGCTCGACAACATCGTTTAACGCAGCGGTGTAAAACTCACGGACACGCGTGCTAGCGCCAACATCAAATAACTTCAACACGTCAGTTTTTTTCGCTGGCTTAACAGTGTTCACAGGAGAAGCTTCCAAATTATTCATGCGCGGATAACAACACTGAGTGAGTCCGAGCGCGCTGCCATTTTGTTTGTCACGTGATCCCGTACTGCAGCGCTGGTTGGGCAAACGGATATATCGGCTTTTGTGATAAATGATCCATGGCGCTTATCGGCCTTTGCAATAAATCGCTGAACTAAATGACGTTAAAAGCGGCATTTGTCTGCATTTGCAAACAAATTGATTTTGGTATACCACAATAGAAGTGGTGGACTATATATTACCGAGGCTGGGCTAAACTTTATCAAAATGGCGTTTATCGGTTTTTGCGTATGAACTCTTCATTTGTACCATGAATTGATTTACCTGGACAAGTTGAGAAACTTATTCGGGAGTTACCATTTAGTGGTCAATTGTACGGAATATGTACTGAACTGTGCAATCTACTAATAAAGGTTTCAATCAATCAATCTAAGGCTAGACTCACTATTGATGCCAAAATAAAGTACTACAAGGCACTATTCTTGGTATCTTGTCATTCATGAAGACGGCCCTCCACCCCACGCAAAACTCTGGTTGCACTAAAGCAGGGGTGTCAAACCTACGGCCCAAACAGGTTTTATCCGGTCCGCGTGATGAGTTAGCTTTTTTCTTTTCTTTTAAAGAAATCAACTGCTGTTCTAAATGTGTCCACTAGATGTCACAATCACAATTCTGTTAGGCAAGGAAACGTTTTATACCGGGGCCAAGCAAGAGGTACACAGTAAAGGGTGACTGTGGCTCCTCTTCCTTGACCCACATGAAACTGAAAACCAGCCGTTTTATGTCTTTTGCTTCGAACACATTGTAATTTGGCACCCTCGTTGCCCCAAAATGAACCCTTTTGAATAGTTTTTACCTCCGTTTCTTACGGTTTGTTGAGTTAGAAATGGATTGATACTCGGACATGACAAGGGAGGCATTTTAACCTAGAAGAGTTTACATGTTGTGTTTTTGTTCAATCCCTGAAAGACTGTGACTTAAAGTTTAATCCTGGCTTTGTAGATACACTGAGACAAAGTCTAAACTCATTGTGTTTTTGAAACTGCACCAATTTCCCCAAAATTTTCAACAAACTTGGAAGTTTTTCTTCCAGAGGATTATTTGTGATTTCTACGTTTTCAGAATGGGCTTGTTCTGTTTTTGGCCATAGTTAAACAAAGTAAACAACCTGGAGTTTTTCTTTATTGTAAGTTATTATGCCATGATTTTACCATTCCGGCCCACTAAAATGAGTTTGACACCCCTGCTCTAAAGGTTTGGGGCTTTCTGAGCACGGGTGTAGCACCAAATTCTCGGCCCTATACACAAGACTTCAAAAGATACCCTAAGTCCACCCTAAACCCATTGTCACCGCCCCATACACACACACTTGGTATGTTTACATGCACTAAAAACACATTATTCCATTGATTTGGTTGAAACAGGCTTTTTAAAAGAACATGGCAAAATCCCTAATTCGGTTTTTGATGTTTTGAAGATGCTGTTAACAAGGGGTGTAACAATTTGTTTGAACAATGATTCGATTTAATAGTTGTCGTTGTCGACACGATTTGGGAACTTTCTCATTCAACGATTAAATTTGAAATTGAAATAGTGAATTTGAATTGATTCTGTTACTTTTGAGCAAAAATATCAGACAGTGTTAACCGTGGACACTGCAAGTGAAGTTTAATATATTCCTGTGATTTCTTGTAAGGCAATTATGTATGAATGAATTACGGATAAAAAAAAGCAAGTAAACGACAATTAGTGTCCAATCCATTCACAGCTTGTTGGAATAAACACCTTTGTTTTGAACTTTAATTGAGGGTCTTTGGATGCACCCCATTTATAGGCAATGAGATGCAACTTGTATTTTTTTTTTCTTCTATGTTGCCGGAAATGTTAATTTAGAAAACAAAAAAAACATTCATGACGTCTTTATATATACAGGGTTGTACAGTGTGACAATTTACCTGCATTTGCAACTGAAAATAGATCATGTGACTAGAAAAAAAAAAGGATCACTCGTGCGGATATGGATTCCAACCCTTCGAAACTTATTTTGCTCCTAAAATAAATCGGAAATGGATCAAATAAAGGATTTGGGGACAAGAAACATTGTTGTCAACAGACCATACCGACAACATAGCAAACGTCTGCGCATCTGCTCAGCATAGGCATGATCACGTGTACACAGCATCGCGAGTCGCGACATGCGAGCTAAGCTTTCATTTAAACAACTAAAGGTATTTACTTCCTAGTAAATGAACCCAGAATTTTTAATCCTGCTTTAGGAGCACTTGCATTCAGAGGAGGAGCTACATGTCCATGTTTAGATACTGGTTTCACACATAAATACATGCTTTCATTTTCAAAGATGTTTGGTAATATTAATCTATTCATTTTCTACCGCTTGTCCCTTTTGAGGTCGCGGGTGGTCTGGAGCATATCCCAGCTATAATCTGTGATATTTCTACCTGAGTAAATTCTTCTGATTACATGTTGTACAAGTTAATGGTCTTTATATTGTTGCATGAGAACAATAACATTCTCTATTAATTAATAAAACGTAATATTCATCCTGCTAATCATTTTGTAATTGATGACTCGACCAGAACATGTTATAGAAGAATTTACACAATATTTCAACCATCCAGGAAAATTCCAGAACAACATTACAAAACATCTCTGACAAATAGAGATGGGTACTTTTCACATTCGAATCTATACGGAAATGGGAATCGATACCAATACTCAACGGTACCAATTTTCGGTACTTTCATTTGGTTTCATGTGGTAAACATTTTTATTTATGGAACAATAAAATGTTAAAATGTAACATATTTATTTCTCTTTTTCGATCATCATCAAATACAGTATATCAAAACAATTTCCAATTGTTTGTATAGTAATATGTTTGAAATTGTTTTGCAAATTTCTTCAACATAAAAACACTCAACTACAACAATGCAGTGATGTTTTCTTAGTATTGCATATAATAAAACCTGGCTCCATTTACTTCTTTCTTTTTCCATCTGTAAAATATGTCCTGTGGGTCCATGGAGGCATTAAGGCAATTAAGTTAAAACAAATGAGCAAAAGAGGATGGAGTAAAGATAAACACCAATTAATATTTTTTTTAAGTATTACACTACAAATGAAAGTGTGGCAAAAACTCTACATTAACATTACAAAGTACAGTACAAGGAACCGAGCTGATTATGCAAGTTAAGCTATTGCAAGTTAAAATGCAAAGCTAACGTATTCCTACAGAGTAGGCTTTTTACCTGGAGCAGACGTAGAGGATGATGATGTCACTATTATCGTAACCAAATGTTAGAGCCATTTCTTCCCCTTGTGTTGTTGGCTGCAGCCGAGTCACTAAAGGTGCCACATGCAAGATTTACCGCCGTACATCAAACTCGGTTGTCAAAAAATCTGCACTCTTCAGTCATGAGAAAAATCCTGCATTTAACCAGGTGCTTCTTCAGATTGGAAGTATTCCCACCACTTGCCTTGGTTTTTGCGTCACAATTACCCCGACCCCAAAAGGGACAAGCGGTAGAAAATGGATGGATGGAATTACTGTAGAGAGCGTAATCTGCATTGGCATCGCATTTGGAAAGGACGACCCACACTTTAGAGCGTTTTCTAAATGGGATGTTTTGTTTTTTGCCGTGAAACTTTGATGGGTGGCAAGGTTACTAAGAAAGAGCATGTCCGCTTTGAAATCGCTTGTTTTGTTCTCAAGTTCTAGCAAGTACTCGCCACTTGCAAGTGCTTATTCAAACAGACGTGGCGTCACACGCAACCCAAATACCGAAACATGACACCGCTGGATTTTACGTGAATCGGTGGTGCCTTTTAGGTTTTGGTTTCGGTCGGTGCAAAAAAAAGGACCGGATCTGGTGCCAATCCCTATTGACAAAGCATGATCGTAATGTAAGACATTCTCATTTTGTAAATGTAGTTACACAAAATGTATAACGTAGCCCTTTTATTTTGAAGACGGAAAAGTGTGTGATTGGTTTGAGAAAGTCTCTTGACATGTTTTGATGTTGGATTGACTGTTTCCAATAAAAAAGTCTACTTTACTCTGTCTTCCTCCCGAATGTGGATGCGATAGGCTCCAGCTCCTCCGTGACCCAGAGAAAGACAAGCAGTATAGAAATGGGCAAAATCAAGTACTGTTTTCGAACCAACAGTCTCTATTTTGTTGCATTGCTTCTTGTTTTGACTCTCCTCAGTATCCGGTCGGGTCAGATGTGTCTCCCTACTACAGTATAGCCAGGTATGGGCATGTGTTTTCCTGTTGTGATTCTGTCTAAAAATGGGAAAAAAAACGAGTGCTCCGGTCCGAAGTGGGTCGCACTAAGCCAGTATTGTATCATCAATGAAGGCGAGGACCTTAGATGCCCTCCTACAGTCGAACAATATTCTTCTTTATTTCACTTGACTTGTCTTGCACCTTGGCATGATATAAAGAGGGCAAGGGATTTATTTTAGCCATTTAAAGTAGGCCCTTCCAAAAGAAAAATAAGTTTGAACCAAATGTGTCACATCTCAGTGCCCTTTATGCCGTCGTCTGTCAGACCCGGTTCTTTCTCGGTTTTCCAAAAGGAGAGTATGACCTTCAGTCTTTGCTACTCTTATAACACGTGATGCTGAATTCCAAGACATTTAGCGCCATGAAAAAATTTACATATTCCTGGACTGCTGGCATCACGTTGTAGACTGGTAATGTTCAATACCAACTCACAGGCTTTTTTTTCTTTTTTGAATGACCGTGGAAAAATGGGGGCTGCCTCTCCAGGGAGCATAAATCCCAAATAGAATTTCAGACCGATGTAAGCTGCCCATGCTAAACATCACACATGAAAAAAGGTTAGCAGTTACAACACAGGGAAACAAGAAACGACATGACAGCACGCCGTGTTGGGTGAGCAGTGGCAGTTAAAGACATCACATCAGGTGAAGTGCAATTAGAGAAACACTTAGAAAAGGATTTAAACTATTAACCGCGGATTAAGAGAGTTGGTTTTGCGCTGCATATGTTTGTTGTATTGTGAATGTATTATGGGAATGTTGAATACGATTAAGTCTGAGGTACAGTCGTGGTCAAAAGTTTACATACACTTGTGAAGAACATATTGTCATGGCTGTCTTGATTTTCCAATAATTTCTACAACTCTTATTTTTTTGTAATAGTGATTGGAGCACATACTTGTTGGTCACAGAAAACATTCATGAAGTTTGGTTCTTTTATTAATGTATTATGGGTAGAGGTGTAACGGTACTTGTATTTGTATCGAACCGTTTCGGTACGGGGGTTTCGGTTCGGCACGCGGGCATACCGAACAAGTTCGGAAGCAGAAGTCTTCACAAGCTGCTCTGCTTTCTGCCTCTGTCTCTGCCTCATTGTCCCGTCCACACAACCATCTGATTGGTTACATACAAAGCCAATCAGCAGTGCGTATTCAGAGCGATGTAACAGCCAATCAGCAGTGCGTATTCAGATTTCAGAGCCATGTAGTGAATGCTTTAGCGTCGAGCAGATACTCGCCTAGCAGGGGAGGAGCGCACTTTACCCAAATGATACTAAACACTTCCCAGTCACAACTATTGCAAACATCACTATGAGCCCCTTGACCTTCTAGAAACTTAAACTGCAGCTCAGCTCACTCACAGTATACATTTGAGATGAAGGCTAATTAGCTTTTAGCGTAACGTTAGCTCATTTTTCTGTGTGTGCGTGCGTGTGTGTGTGTGTGCGTGCGTGCGTGTGCGTGTTTTAGGAGCAGCACATTCCTGTCTGTCTGTTATTTCATTGAACTCCATTGTGTTTATGGATGAATAGTCTCTCCTATTGCAATTGTACTATTTTTCAGCTATAGTTACATGAATCATTAGTAGTGTAGCAGCCTAGTTTTGAATAGCAGGGTCCCTGCTATCGCATGTTGATATAAAATACAACATTTACATAATAAAAGTCAACTACAGGCTTCCCAAATGCTGTAATAAATTAAGCATGATGAGTTGACATTAAACAGTTTCAATGGAAACTGTTTAATGTTAAACTTTTTATATGTAGAAGAAAGGTTTTTTCATTTTATTTAATCAAAGCAACAACTTGAGGCAGTTTAATGTGGATTAACCTGGGCAGAATTATTATAGTGTTCCCAATGTTAAAAGGATAAAGCCATTGTTTGCAAATTTGGTAAATAAATAACCCAAAAATTTACATTTTGTTGATTTCTTACTGTACCGAATATGAACTGAACCATGACCTCTAAACCGAAGTACGTACCGAACCAACATTTTTGTGTACCGTTACACCCCTAATTATGGGTCTACTGAAAATGTGACCAAATCTGCTGGGTGAAAAGTATACATACAGCAATGTTAATATTTGGTTACATGTCCCTTGGCAAGTTTCACTGCGATAAGGCACACTTGGTAGCCGTCCACAAGCTTCTGGCAAGCTTCTGGTTGAATTTTTGACCACTCCTCTTGACAAAATATGTGCAGTTTAGCTACATTTCTTGGTTTTCTGACATGGACTTGTTTCTTCAGCACTGACCACACGTTCAAGTCAGGACTTTGGGAAGGCCATTCTAAAACCTTAATTCTAGCCTGGTTTAGCCAGTCCTTTACCACTTTTGACGTGTGTTTGTGGTCATTGTCCTTTTGGAACACCCAACTGCGCCCAAGACCCAACCTCGGGGCTGATGATTTTAGGTTGTCCTGAAGAATTTGGAGTAGGGCTGGGCGATATTGCCTTTTTTTAATATCACGATATTTTTAGGCCATATCGCGATATACGATATATATTACAATATTTTGCCTTGGCCTTGAGTGAACACTTGATGCATATAATCACAGCAGTATGATGATTCTATGTGTATACATTAAAACATTGTTCTTCATACTGCATTCATATATGCTACTTTTAAACTTTCATGCAGAGAGGGAAATCACAACTAAGTCAATTGACCAAAAGTGTATTTATTAAAGTTATTAAGCAATGGCGCAAAACTTCAAGTCATTTCCAAAACATAAATTGCAAGATTGTCAGACATTTTAAGTGTCAAATAAAAATGAGCTGCATAATAGGAAATCAAATAGTATTCGTCCTTCACCATGTGGTATGTTACTACGGCTATGAAATTCTCTTCATTCTCTAGCGAGTGACTTTACGAATGATGCTACATATTAGCAGTGGTGCTACTTTTTCTAGCAACGCTCTTCCCCCCCACACTTGACAAATTACGGTTGTCTGTTTGAAATATTCCCAGTTGAAGCCAAACCACCGCCAGACGATGGAAACCCTGCTGTTTTTATTGGGAATTAAGTCTTCCTTCATATTTTACCAGATCAGCACCATCTTTCTCTCGTACGGCTACGTTAGCAGCTAACGTTAGCCACGCCATTACCTTTCGGCTCTGCGAGGGCGTGTATGTGACGTATGACATATGTAAGAATGTGCGCCTGCTTGTCCGTGAGAAGGAGAGACACAGGGAAGAGCGAGGAGAGTCTGAAGTGTACGCCCGCAGTTAAAAGTCCTGCGTGAGAACGTATACTCGAATATTATGATATAGTCATTTTCTATATCGCACAGGGACAAACCCGCGATATATCGTATATATTGATATATCGCCCAGCCCTAATTTGGAGGTAATCCTCCTTTTTCATTGTCCAGGTTAATACTACCACCACCATGCTTGACGCTAGGGATGGTGTTCCTGGGATTAAAGGCCTCACATTTTCTCCTCCAAACATATTGTTGGGTATTGTGGCCAAACAGGTCAATTTGTGTTTCATCTCACATCACATTGACAAAGATAAGACCTTCTGGAGGAAAGTTCTGCATTATTGCAGTGAAAGTTGCCAAGGGACAAATATTATAAGGGACGGCGTGGCGCAGTGGGAGAGTGGCCGTGCGCAACCCGAGGGTCACTGGTTCAAATCCCACCTAGAACCAACCTCGTCACGTCCGTTGTGTCCTGAGCAAGACACTTCACCCTTGCTCCTGATGGGTGCTGGTTGGCGCCTTGCATGGCAGCTCCCTCCATCAGTGTGTGAATGTGTGTGTGAATGGGTAAATGTGGAAGTAGTGTCAAAGCGCTTTGAGTACCTTGAAGGTAAAAAAGCGCTATACAAGTACAACCCATTTATCATTTATTTATATTAACATTGCTGTATGTATACTTTTGACCCAGCAGATTTGGTCACATTTTCAGTAGACCCATAATAAATTCAAAAAAAGAACTACACTTCATGAATGTTTTTTGTGACAAAAAAGTATGTGCTCCAATCACTCTATCACAAAAAATATGAGTTGTAGAAATTATTCGAAGCACAAGACAGCCATGACATTATGTTCTTTACAAGCGTATGTAAACTTTTAACCACGACTGACACGTATGTGCTTACTTTGGTGCACTCGTATTTGCAGTGCTCCCTTTTTTAGATAAAGATAATGCACCACCAAATTAAATTTCCGCCGCTAATCAAAACCACCTGTCCGCTAAAAATATATTGCAGCAGCTATTTATAAACTGTGGTATCTGGTTGTTTCTGTGGCAACAACACATGCAAATGAATCAACAACATCATTGTTCAGTGACCTTTCTGTTTTGTTTTGTTTTTATTATCAGTTTCACATGCTCCGCTAACACTAATTAAAACAAAAATAAATGAATTGACTGAATAGATGGACTTGCTAGAGAAACTCTAATCACCATTATGCAAATGAAGTAAATGAATTAGAATTTGTAGACACAGGTACAGAAATTAAATGATAAATTATCTGTGTAGGGGTCTTTCTGGGGTACGGGAGGTGTTTTGCTACCTACCATCAGGCCCAAAAAATTGTTTTTTACCATATGCAATTCAAAAAATCATGTTGGGCACCTGTTTATTTGACGAGCGATTTAGAGCATGAAATCTAAACATTTTTTAATGAAAGTAGCAATTTGAAATCCTGTTTCTTGAGTGTAATTATGTTGTTATTGCTGTCTTTATAAACGTTTTCACCTTTACCTAAACTTAGCATATCAAAACAGTGAGTCACTATCTTGACCCCTGCAAAAATTCAAAAAGAAAATAAACTTTCACACATTATGTTAAAGCTGGATTTTTTTCCTACTTTTTGGTTTGTGCTTCTGTTTTTTACAAAAGCAACCAATCCAGAAGAGATGGTGCAAATTCAAACCCACAATTTTCAAGCATTGGAGGCAGTATCAAAGTAGGGATTAGAGGCATCTGCATACAACTTTCCCCCTTTTGATACGATACTGATATTGCAGCCTTGATTACTTGCTGAATCATACTTACTTGTATTACTTGCTGTATTTCCTTGGTTTGCATGTTAAACAAGGCTTGATTAAATGTGTTGTTCTAATTATACGGGCGCTGGTGAATAGAAGTTCTGGAGTGGAGTCTGGAATGGAATGCTTGTAACAGGGAATTTAGATGCAGGCCAATATAATCTGACGTTTTTTTTTTGCTGACATGGTCCTGATACACAATGCAAATATCGTATCAGCACACCTGTTATCATAACAGACGTGGGCCGCCACCTACACATGGGCGATAAAACAATATCAATATATGTATCACGATAGACACATAATCAATATCAATAAAAATGTGTTTGATAAAGCGGCTAATATTTTTTGTTTCTTCTTCTTCGGAAGAATCCGGAAGTTGCAAAGCATGATTGATTGCATGAACAAAGGCACTCGTCTTTTGGTAACCGAGCAACAAAGGAAGCGATCACTTAGCAGTGGGCGTGACATGCTAATGGCCAATCAGGTAACTATCAATTTTCAGGTTTGGTTGCAATATGTTATTGTTTCGGTGTTGATTTCTTTGCATGGAGTAAGAAGAAAAAATAAAATGGGTGCTGCAGAGTGCGAATAAATTGTAAATAAAACAGGGAAAGTCTGTTTGATAGTTTTACAGTTTTTTTGATTTTTTTAAACGGACCGTGGTCAGACCAATTCGGTCTGTAAATTATGCAAGGCGCTCGTCCCCACCAAAACCGTTGATATTACACAACCTTAGCTGCGCATACCCTTTAGAGCTCAGCCGTAGCTTCCAGGCTCTAAACCTGCAGGAAATATTTCTTCTCAGGCTTCTCTATGTTTACATTTTCGCATTTTGCTCTATTTTGTTACACTTTAATATGTATTAATTACATACCCCTTATTTCTGCCCCTAAATTTTAAGAGATTATTATTAAGCGTTATGTGTGATTTTCCAATTATGTTTACATTGATTGTGTGGTTTCCAAGGTTGTATTGACATTTCTTTTCCCTGCTGCCTTGATAAAATATAAACAATATCTATATCTATACCTATACAATATCCTACCCTAATACCCTACTGTGCAATATTACCCTTCGAGTGCAATACATCCGACACTGGTTGTTATTTAATACTCCGGTACTCTTGTCTTGTTCTGTATATTGTACAGTATTTTGTATAATGTTTGGTATATTGTTCAGGATTGCTTATCATTTGTATTGGATAGTAGTCTGTTTATTTCAATTCTTAGTTTTATCTTTATTACTTCTTGTGTAATTTATTTGTATCCCATATTGTTCCCACTGCAGCACCTTAGATTGGAGTCCTTAATCTCGTTATATGCAAATATAATGACAATAGAGTCCATTCTATTCCATTCTATTGATAACTGAGTAGATTATAATCAGAGGAAAGTTATATTTTAAATAAAAATGTCTGCATTTAATCGATTTTTCTTCTGGTCCTTATTTTTTTTCATTGGTTATAAAATATATCAATAATTATTAATATTGACTGATATAAACCACTTATATCGTGATACAGTTTTCGGCAATATCGCCCAGCCTTACCGCCACCTGCGTGTACTGCTGACACAGAAGACAAACCCACAAGGTAAAGTGGGTACAATTTTTTTTATTCCTAATCATTGTAGCAACCTGGATGATAGTTTAGGAGTTTTATGATTTATAAACTGTGAGTGCACCACAGGGTTAGTGACCGTGTGTTTGTGTATAAAGAGGTCAGTTGTTGTTTTTTGGCTATGTACAAAATGTTAAAAAAACATAGTTTATTCATCATTCCCTTTTTATGTCAGTTCGATATACAGTACTGTATAGAGCTTTATATTGTGTGAAATATGGATTTTGGTCAAGGCTGAAACCCATTTCATGTATACATTGTTTCTCATAAAGAAACTTGCTTCAATATACAACATTTTCTATTCACGACCCTGTCCAAGAACTGATTAATTTCATAAATCGAGATTCCACTTTACAGGTTCGTACGGGTCCCTAAAAACCTTGAAAATGCTTGGATTTTAATGTTGTGTTTTCAAGGTTTGAAAAATGCTTGAATTTTGGGTGAAGGGCTTGTAAATGCTTGGAAATGTTCATCATATTTCTCAGCAGTCTGACTCAATAGTCTAAATATAAAATGGAAAAAAATAAAATAAGTTTGCTTAAAAATGAAAGCGACACACTTGATCTGTTGGGTTTTGCACGAGCCCTTACATTAGGTTATTGTCATGCCAGAACTCAGGTATGACATGGCTCTGTTTTGCCCCCAAGAGGAGAGTGGTACATCGGTCCATCATGCCGGGAGGTTGTCTTTTAATGAACATGATGTAAGCATGAATTATGATACAAACAAACAAGTGAACAATAATGATTAATGTTATTTCTTCAGAAATAACATTTATTCAGAATTACTGCTTCATTTTCTATGCCGTATTCAGTTAATGATAACTGCTGGTTCAATGTTAGACTTAGGTTTTAAGCAGATTTTTATGTATTTTTCCGACAGACAACATTTGGTGACCTCAAACAACAAGGCTACGGATTGATTCACACTGGTTTTCGCCTTTTGATGTGTACTGGAAAAACTGGAAAATTGATCTTGAAAGTCCTTAAAGGGGAACATTATCATAATTTCAAAAGGGTTAAAAACAATAAAAATCAGTTCCCGGTGGCTTGTTGTATTTTTTGAAGTTTTTTTCAAAATTTTGCCGGTCCTGGAATATCCCTAAAAAAGCTTCAAAGTGCTTAATTTTGCTATTTGCGATGCGACTATCCATTTCCCTGTGACGTCATACAGTGCTGCCAATGTAAACAAACAATGGCGAATACCACAGCAAGATATAGCGACATTAGCTCGGATTCAGACTCGGGTTTAAGCGATTCAACAGATTACGCATATATTGAAACGGATGGTTGGAGTATGAAAATATTGAAGAAGAAACTGAAGCTATTGAGCGAATAGCTATTGACGCTATTTAAAGCCATAGCATGGCCGAATAGCTGCGTTAGCATCGCCGGTAAAATGTGCGGACCAAACGATCAGGACTTTCGCATCTCTTGACACTGGAGCAACTTAAATCCATCGATTGGTAAGTGTTTTTTTTCGCATTAAATGTGGGTGGAAGGAAACGTAATATAGTTGCAAATGCATCTGCAGGTTATCCATACATCTCTGTGCCATGTCTGCTTTAGCACCGCCGGTAAATAGCATGTTAGCATCGATTAGCGTAGCATGTTAGCATCGATTAGCTGGCAGTCAACATCAACAAAACTCACCTTTGTGATTTCCTTGACTTTATCGTTGCAAATGCACCTGCAGGTTATCCATACATCTCTGTGCCTTGCCGGTAAAATGTGGCGACACTCCGGTAAATTCAATGGGGGTCTGGCGGCAGACACTTTCGCATCTTCGGGCCAGTGGTGCCACTTGAATCCCTCCCTGTTAGTGTTGTTACACCCTCCGACAACACACCGACGAGGCATGATGTCTCCAAGGTTCCAAAAAATTGTCGAAAAAACGGAAAATAACAGAGCTGAGACCCAATGTTTGCAATGTGTTGAAAATGAAAATGGCGGCTGTATTACCTCGGAGACGTCACGTTCTGACGTCATCGCCACAGAGCGATAAACAGAAAGGCGTTTAATTCGCCAAAATTCACCCATTTAGAGTTTTGAAATCGGTCAAAAAAATATATGGTCTTTTTTCTGCACCATCAAGGTGTATATTGACGCTTACATAGGTCTGGTGATAATGTTCCCCTTTAAAGTGCTAGAATTTGGCCATGGAAAAGGTGTACGTAGCCTGATTCTTTCTTGCTTTGTTGGGTCTCAGTAACAAATGCCCCATCTACAACTGCGACGGGACTGTGTTCCCAGGAGCGCTTTGCAATTTTTAAATGCTTGTATACCACAACAGTTGACTGACTGGTACCTTTTCAAATACAGAATGTCACAAATGTGAGTATACATCCTCACATTTCAGGGACCATAGTGTGATCAGTGATCAGCAGCGTTCATGCAGCCCAGGATCATGACTTTCACACTACCATCTACAATTATCCTGTCCCTTGAAAATATCTACTGGTTGCTTAAATGTAAGTGGTGTATTTACAGTACCCTCACACATACCTGGTGGAGGGAGTTAGGCTCGAGATTGCATCTTGACTCTGTTAAGCCTAAAGTAACATGGGAGATGGAAGGGCTGAAAGTCATTTGCAAAAACAAAGTGGAGCTGCTTGCTCCAGACTTAACTCTTTGCTCTTTATCAGTGTGAGCAGAGGGACCATGACTAAGGATGTGCAGAATAGAAAAATAACCTCAGGGGCTGGGAAGGCGAGCACGAGCAGGTAAAAGAGGTATTTGTTCACAGGCTGACCTTGTTGGAGAGCGTTTCCTTCCCAAGCACAAGGCGGACGTTGACTGGCTTGCTGGCTGCGGCTCGTGCAGAAGCTACTCTGTATGCCTGTCAGGGTTCTGCCCGGCCCAGATGAACGCCGGTTGCCAAATGAGGGACAGGTGCAGCAAGGCAGCCTGTGGTCACGCAGTGAGAAGTCCGTCTTTTAATTACAACCAAGCTGGTTATGGAGATTATTATTTTTTTTCTTTCTTCTAATGTTCATATGATTAAGCTAATCCCCGGACACTAATTTGAGGCCCGCTCAATGCCTCACAGTGTTTAGCCTCTCTAAGAATGAAAGACATTTTCTTTTTTCTACTCGAGCAGGTCTGTTTTCAGGCCGCCTGAGGATTCTAACAATTACTTTTTTGATTTTATTTACTCGGGATGTTTAAACCACTGTCCACAAGAACACAGGAAATCTTTGACATTTGAGTTTGAGTTTGTGTTTTTTTCGAACATGGATGCACAATTTCCATTTTCTCTATCCAACATGTTCAAAAAGGAGTATGAAGAAGCAGAGTTTATTTAATCTACCCATTTTCCTTTACATAGCTGTTGCTAAAACTTTAGTTCACTTCCTCTTCTCAATTTATTCAAAATATACACCATAGGTAATAACAATAAAAATAAATAAATAATAATTGGTGAAGTAAATTATATTTCATGTATTAAGATGGGTAAGATTATCTAGACAATGAATGGATGATTGAAATAATTTCATAATGTTTATTGTGATTCTTCTTCTTTGTACTTTGTAAACACTTTAAGTTTGAAGAGTTTCTTGAAGTGGATCAAATTAGTACATTGTTTGATTTCTTTGCTAAATCCATTCCATTTAAAATTACATTTTTCTCTAAGATTATATTTCTCTGTGTATTCATCTACACAAACAGAATTTTAGATCACTGAAAAAGAAAACACTTTGGAAAATTCTGGCCACTTTGCAAACTTTTCAGAACTGTTTTTGTTCTCAGAATTTGCAGGTAGGTGGGATATTTTACTATATTTCTTTATGCTATAGGGTACTGCAATACCACCAACCTCACCAT
Source organism: Nerophis ophidion (assembly GCF_033978795.1). NCBI lineage: Eukaryota > Metazoa > Chordata > Actinopteri > Syngnathiformes > Syngnathidae > Nerophis > Nerophis ophidion. Next base: position 66,235,939 of record NC_084614.1, read on the forward strand.
CAGGGAGACCCGGGCAGTGGAGATGGTAAAATTAGAAATAATTAGACTTTGATTAAATAAGGGGTAAAAATATATGTAATACTGGTACTGTCATACGTAACGATCAAAATAAGGTGTAACAAAGCTGGGCTATAGCTCAACTCCCCACAGCTGGCTCTGTGACCACCAAAACCATAAAGTTTTCTGTTTGTGGGCTTAAGAGTTATGTTGGCATACGACGAGAAAAAAACCCAATGTATGACTGGCTACAAATTGTCTTGGTTGGATACAGTTTCAAATCTTGATTTTGACTTTGGTTTACAAACTACAAAGTTTTTTGGGAAATATACCACCGGTAGTTCAACGAGCAGTTTACTAATCCATTAGGAATGTCCATGAATTTGATTGTTTGGTTTGACTGGCATGGCAGGTGTGAGTAGTTTGAATCCTACCTTTGTCATTTAAAAGTGAAGCAGTATGAACATTTAACTTTCATGTGTAGTCGTGACCTGCAAAATGTTCTTGAAAACACGTTCTTGTTATTTGAGTGAAAATGGTTTCCTTTATCTGCTGTAACCACTTGACCTGGTGCTTAGTCTGTCTTTCAAAAGCAGTTTTTTAGAGTCTCCATCAGTGTTTTCGTGATTTTTTTTTTTTAAATGAAATCTGTTGAGTTTTTGTGCATACCAGATAAAAACAAAGCTCTGTCTTTTCCTTCTTTACATTACCTGCTTGGCTGCACAGCATTGAAGGTGACAAGGCAAACTGCAGTCATGGCAGTTTAATCAGCTGGGCATCGTGAGCAAGCCATATTATTTCTCCAGATTTTGTTGTCCCATTCTCAGCATCCACAAGGTTGTTTCTAGCATTCTCTTTGTCATGGTGATGTGTGGACTTCAACATTTTAGAGAAAATTCACATATTTGAATTTTCGGTATTTTTTAATTGTTAATGTGGATGAGTCCGAAACAATGGTGGGGATCTCTCAATGTACTATCGGCAGTACTCTATAATAATCTAATTTCAGACTGTGATCTAACTGTTTTCTGGGGCTAAAAAGGTACCGACATGTTCGAAAGCTAAAGATACAAACCCAGAGTTGTGTACTTAGCATACTTGCCAACCCTCCCGATTTTCCCGGGAGATTCCCGAATTTCAGTGCCCCTCCCGAAAATCTCCTGGGGCAACCATTCTCATGAACTTCTACCGATTTCCACTTGGACAACAATATCGGGGGCTTGCCTTAAAGGCACTTCCCTTGGTGTCGTCTACAACCTGTCATCACATCCGGTTCTCCTCCATGCAAATAGCGTGCCCGGCCAATCACATAATATATGCGCCTTTTACACACACACAAGTGAATGCAAGCATACTTGATCAACAGCCATACAGGTCACACCGAGGGTGGCCATACTGATAACCCACACCAAACAAGAATGACAAACACATTTCGGGAGAACATCTGCACCTTAACACAACATAAACACAACAGAACAAATACCCTGAATCCTTGCAGCACTAACTCTTCCGGGTAGCACCCCCGCTACCACCAAATGGTAGAATCTTGTACATTCTCGGGTAGCAGGATATAGTTTGCTTTGTACATAACTTTAGCTTTTTGCAATTTTACCAAATCGTTGAATTTCAATATGTTTGATTCAATTAATGAAGTGTTTTTATTTTCTCTATATCCAACATTATGTATCGGTTTAACTGATCTTTTTTGCATCATAGTAAGTGTACTTTTGTAGTTATTTCCCCATATTCCTACACATTAGCTCAGATATGGTAACACGAGCAAGCAGTAGAGAATATGGAGTGATTTTTGGTTCAAAACATATTTTGCTTTGTTCATTATTAAAATATTTCTTGCCACCTTAGGTTGCGTATTTTTATATGAGATTTTCAGTTAATTGTATCATTTATTAGTACACCCAAAAATCTAGTTTCTTCTACCCTTTCAATGTCTACTCCGTCTATTTGTATTTTTGTATGATGCTCTTTTGATGTGCGTAAATGGAAGAGAACGCAGTGTGTCACGATGGTTCCAACATGGAGTTATGCTGAATGAAATGTGGCGGTAATTTTACTGTTTGCCTTGGCTTGCCATCAGAGTAGGCATATGCGATATTTAATATATTATTATACAGGGAGTGGGTTGCCCACATATGCGGTCCTCTCCAAGGTTTCTCATAGTCATCATTGTCGACGTCCCACTGGGGTGAGTTTTTCCTTGCCCGTATGTGGGCTCTAGCGAAGATGTCGTGGTTTGTGCAGCCCTTTGAGACACTTGTGATTTAGGGCTATATAAATAAACATTGATTGGTTGATTGTTTGATATATATGATTATTTGCTGCGATGAGGTGGCGACTTGTCCGGGGTGTACACCGCCTTCCGCCCGATTGTAGCTGAGATAGGCACCAGCGGCCCCCGCGACCCCAAAAGGAATAAGCGATAAAAAATGGATGGATGGATAGATATATGATTATTTCGATGATGGTCGGATTTGTCAAACTAGACATTTTAGCAGCATAATTCCAACAAGCTGTACCGACTCCCGACTAAAATATTGCTGCGTAACTTTACAAATGCATTTGGCTAAGCGACATTAGTAAAATGTGCCATAATTACTTAGTAAACCATCTTGCAAGAAACATAAAGTAGAGAAACCTACAGCGTAGGACTCGTCGATTGCCATTTGAAGTTCCTTGGAGTAGGATTCGGATTTGGCTGCGTATCTGGCAGCCTCAGTCAGGGAGAGTGGGAGGAGACTACACAATTTTGACCGTAATTGCAGTACCATTTCTGGCCACATTACTACATATGGCACCTTTTTAAGTAAAAGGTTCTAAAATATTCGACCCAGAACCTGCCTACACAGACTGGCGAGGGAATTGAAAGCCTGATGAGGGTTGAGTCGATCTTTGTCTTGACAAATTGAACTGTATTGTTTGGTGAAAATGTGGATGTATTTGTCACGTACAATAGTACCTCGACTAATACCGTATTTTTCGGACTATAAGTCGCAGTTTTTTTCATAGTTTGGCGGGGGTGCGACATATAATCCGGAGCGATTTATGTGTGAAATTAACACATTACCGTAAGATATAAAATAATAATATTTATCTCATTCGCGGAAGAGACGAAGAAAATGTCAGCAATCGTCACATACACGTCAACCAACAAGAATTCGCCGGGGGAGGGTAATGGCAGAAGTGCATTGTAAGTCATGGAATGCTAACTGCTATATGCTATAGTCTACTGCTGTAGCTATTAAAAGGGATCATTTCATCGTTGGCGGTAACTTATAAAAACTGAAAAGGGTTGAACAAAAATTGGACCGAAAAGGAAATCATGTACTGCAGATTACACAATATCAAATAATATTATTTATCTCATTCACGGAAGAGACCAAGAAAATGTCAACAATTGTCACACACATGTCAGCAATCATCACATACACGTCAACCAATAAGAATTCGGCAGGGGAGGGTCATGGCAGAAGTGCATTGTGGGTCATGGAATGGTAACTGCTATATGCTATATGTTACTGCCGTAGCTATTAAAATGTATCATTTCATCGTTGGCGATAACTTATAAAAACTGAGAAGGGCTGAACAAAAATTGTGCCGAAAAGGAAATCATGTAGTGCAGATTACACAAAATCAAATAATATTATTTATCTCATTTGCGGAAGAGACCAAGAAAATGTCAGCAATCGTCACACACATGTCAATTAATAAGAATTCGGCGGGAGAGGGTCATGGCAAAAGTGCATTGTGGGTCATTGAATGCTAATTGCTATATGCTACTGTCGTAGCTATTAAAATGTATCATTTCATCGTTGGCGGTAACTTATAAAAACTGAGAAGTGCTGAACAAAACTTGGACCGGAAAGGAAATTATGTACTGCAGATTACAAGATAGAAGTTGTGAAATATGCAGGAGAAAACGACAAGAGGAAGCGACGCATACCTTTTGGAGTTGGCAGAGTTGTTTAGAAGCAACATCGAGGAAGAAGATTGGTAGTATATTTTTTTAATTCAATGAATATCATGCGTATCTTCTTCTCAGCACTCTTCTTTACACTTACTTTCTCTGTTCCAAATGAATGGAAAACAAAGTTGTGTTGATCTCTAGCTGTAAGTTAATGCTACCGAGTAAGATTCGATGATTTAAAGCGGGGGTCGGGAACATTTTCGGCTGAGGGAGCCATGAAAGCTAAATATTTTGAAATTTATTTCCATGAGAGCCATATCATGTATTTTAACACTGAATACAACTAAATACGTGCATTTGTAAGTAAGACCAACATTTTTCGAGTATAATATGTTTCCTATTCTTTTTAATAACACTGTTATTCTGAAGCTAGCCAGTAATATATAAAATACTTCTTACCATAATGCTACTTCTTGAACAAGTGCGGTAGGAAACGAATGGATGGATTAAAATGCGTGAGAATGTTTTATATTTTGAACGTTATTTTTAACACTGTGATAACCAGTGGAATTATTAATTAGTTATCGTGTTAAGCAATGTCAGCTAAGATTTATCTGAGAACCAGATGCAGTCATCAAAAGAGCCACATCTGACTTGAGAGCCCCTGATTTAAAGTATCTTAAGGGGTTCAATCTGACACCCAGTATGCCAACTAGCGGTGAGGAGGTTTGTTATTCAAAATATTGCTTGCAATTTAAGCATAACAATAAACCGAGACACAGTGCTTATTTTAAAACATTCGTAAATTGGGGCACTCGTAAGTCAAGGTTCCACTGAACTTGCAAATAAATACTTTCTACTTTTGGATGACACTACAATACGAAGGTCCTGAGTAGTCCTGAGTTCATTCCCAGGCTCAGGGTCTTTCTATGTGGAGTTTGCATGTTCTCCCCCGTGACTGCGTGGGTTCCCTCAGACTTCCTCCCACCTCCAAAGACATGCACCTGGGGATAGGTTGATTGGCAACACTAAATTGGCCCTAGTGTGTGAATGTGAGTGTGAATGTTGTCTGCCTGTCTGTGTTGGCCCTGCGATGAGATAACGACTTGTCCAGAGCGTACCCCACCTTCCGCCAATGGGCAGCTGAGATAGGCTCCAGTAACCCCCGTGATCCCGAACGGGACAAGCGGTAGAAAATGGATGGATGCTTAGTGAACTTGAATGAATCCTCCACTTTCTTTTCTTCATGCAGCGGCTTTGGTTTGTTCCCCCGATGCAACCTCCTTTAATTCTTCTTCAAACTAGCTTGCAGAATTAGTCTTTACCCCTTATGCTTTTAATCGTGTGCTTCTATGTGTAGTGTGGCACAACATAGATGTTCCTTATAGTTCAGATTGCTTCAGAGTTTAACCCCCTTCCGAGTCATCCAGGTTTTTGTGATCTCAAATATCTTTTTTCCAGCAGCCCGGACTGCGTAGTCACGCCACTGATTTGCTGTTTGAAGATTGAGGTGTTGTCTCTGACAGAAAATTGCCGCATTTCTTGCTCTGGTAGACTGTAGCCCTCCCTGCTTTTACTGTGAGCTTCCTCATAAGAACATAAGTGGATGTCACCGTTGGTCCTTATCAGACTTTGATCATTACACATGAACACACATACACACCTTCCTTAGGCATGTATTCTCTGGGACTCATATGAGATGTAAAATGATGCAGGGAAACAGAGGCTGTGTGGGCGAGGCGAAGGTAAATATAACGATAGAAGCTGCAAAAATGGTGGGAACAATGTGGGTGCCATTCAGTTCAGTATTGTCTCAGAACACGGTAATGAGCAATCTGCAAGTGAGCTCTTATTGGGTTAGTTTCACTTTTTGTTTGGATGCATATTGTTCATGCTGTCATAAAGACCTGAATGGAAATGCCAGAAAACAAGAGAGCCGAATAATGTATTTGAAAATACAACCTTGATGTTGTATTTGAAAACATCTGTATGCTTGCACAATACTAAAACCCTTTAAAAGCGTACTGAAATGAGATTTTCTTATTCAAACGGGGATAGCAGGTCCATTCTATGTGTCATACTTGATCATTTTGCGATATTGTCATATTTTTGCTGAAAGGATTTAGTAGAGAACATCCACGATAAAGTTCGCAACTTTTGGTCGTTAACAGAAAAGCCCTGCCTTTACCTGAAGTCGCAGACAATGACGTCACCCGTTGATGGCTCCTTACATCCTCACATTGTTTTTAATGGGAGCCTCCAACAAAAAGGGCTATTCGGACCGAGAAAACGACAATTTCCCCATTAATTTGAGCGAGGATGAAAGATTTGTGTTTGAGGATATTGATAGCGACAGACTAGAAAAAAAAAAAAAAAGGCGATTGCATTGGGACGGATTCAGATGTTTTTAGACACATTTACTGGGATAATTCTGGGAAATACCTTATCTTTCTATTGTGTTGCTAGTGTTTTAGTGAGTTTAACAGTACCGGTGTCTCAGGGAAGTTGGAGGCAGCCTTATGAACGGCGCAAGCTCAGCTGATCTCCGGTAAGAAGCGACTTTTTACCACAATTTTCTCAAACGAAACCTGCTGGTTGACATTCGGTCGGGATCCATGTCCGCTTGACCGCTGTGATCCATAATAAAGTTTCACCTCCAGGAATTTTAAACAAAGGAATTACCATGTGTTTGTGTGGCTAAAGGCTAAAGCTTCCCAACTCCATCTTTCTACTTTGACTTCTCCATTATTATTGAACAAATTGCAAAAGATTCAGCAACACAGATCTCCAAAATACTGTGTAATTATGCCGTTAAAGCAGACGACTTTTAGCTGTGTGTGTGTGTGCAGCGCTCATATTTCCTTAAAACCCACGACGTCTTGCGTATACGTCATCATTACACGACGTTTTCAAGACGAAACCCCCGGGAAATTTAAAATTGTAATTTAGTAAACTAAAAAGGCCGTATTGGCATGTGTTGCAATGTTAATATTTTATCATTGATATATAAACTATCAGACTGCGTGGTGGGTATTAATGGGTTTCAGTAGGCCTTTAAGCACTTTGCACATTTTTTAAAGATATTGGTATGTACCGTATACCGCCATTCGGACTAAAAATATCAGTTTTCATATAAATATGGAGCCTGCAGTGCCTCCGACTGGAAGTCTCTGCAGAGAGTGGTGAGGACGGCAGAAAAGATCATCAGGACTCCTCTCCCTCCTATCCGGAAAGTCGCAAAAAGCCGCTGCCTGACCAAGGCTCAGAACATCTGTAGGGACTCCTCCCACCCCCACTAAGGACTGTTTTTACTGCTGGACTCTAAAAAGAGATTCCGCAGCCTCCGTAGCAGAACTTTCCTAACAGTCCGTGACGTCACGCGTACACGTCATCATTCCGCGACGATTTCAACAAGAAACTCCCGGAAAATTTTAAATTGCAATTTAGTAAACTAAAAAGGCCGTATTGGCTTGTGTTGCAATGTTAATATTTCATCAATGATATACATATACTATCAGACTGCGTGGTCGGTAGTAGTGGGTTTCAGTAGGCCTTTAATCAATCAATATTATCTAGTAAGAGTTCTTTTTAAGAGCAAGTATATTTTACTTTTATTGATTCGCCTTATTTTTATCTTGATTCGCCATGTCTGAGGTGTTCTTCAGAGGTAAACGGGTTTTAGTTATTAGTCACACTGCCCCAAGGTATGAAGTAATGACCGAGATAGAATTGTTCTAGTTAGACTATACCTCTCTTTGTTTTACATCTTGATTAAAATATAGGCTTTCCATGATGTGGCTTACTTGTTCTGGAAAAAAACAAAACAACCATAGTAGCTTTTAAACTATTCCGTTCCACTGAATTTGTTCTTTCTAGTCAGCGGTTAGAACCAGCGCCACCGGGATCATGGACCGACGCAAGCAGGATTAGGGCCACTGAGACAACTGATTTGCAGATTATTATGTAAGCCACATCTGTCCTTTGTCCCTTAACCCCCCAAAGCCAGCAGCAATGTTAAGAGATAATGTCCTGCTTTAAAGAGAAGAAGCCAGGGGAAAGGGTGGCGCAAAGATGTTGAACGGAAGATATTTGGTTATCAGGCAACGAGAGAACAGGTGACAGCAAAGCCGATTCAATTCCTGAATGCTGCCATGCGTGTTGGTGCATAAATCAGGACCCTACAGCACATAATTACAGGATTATGGGATACTTTAGGATCATTTCTAAAACAACACATATACAGTCGTGGTCAAAAGTTTACATACACTTGTAAAGAACATAATGTCATGGCTGTGTAGAGTTTTCAATCATTTTCTACAAATTATATGTTTTTTAAAAGAGTGACTGGGGCACATAGTTGTTGGTCACAAAACACATTCATGAAGTTTGGTTCTTTTAGGAATTCATTATGGGTCTATTGAAAATGTGACCAAATCTGTTGGTTTAAAAGCATACATACGTACATACATCAATAAGGCGCTTTTGGAAGCAATCCACAAGCTTTTGGTAAGCTTCTGGTTGAATTTTCGACCACTTCTCTAGACAAAATTGGTCTAATGTGTTGGTTTTCTGACATGGACTTGTTTCTTCTGCATTGTCCACACGTTTAAGTCCGGACTTTAGGAAGGCCATTCTAAAACCTTAATTCTAGCCTGATTTAGCCATTCCTTTACCACTTTTGACATATGTTTCGGGTCATTGTCCTGTTGGAACACCCAACGGCGCCCAAGACCCAACCTCGGGGCTGATGATTTTATGTTGTCCTGAAGAATTTGGAGTAGGGATGGGCGATATTGCCTTTTTTTAATATCGCAATATTTTCAAGCCATTTCGCGATATACGATATATATTACGATATTTTGCCTTGGCCTTGAATGAACACTTGATGCATATAATCACAGCAGTATGATGATTCTATGTGTATACATTAAAACATTGTTCTTCACACTGCATTAATATATGCTACTTTTAAACTTTTATGCAGAGAGGGAAGTCACAACTAAGTCAATTGACTAAAAGTGTATTTATTAAAGTTATTAAGCAATGGCAGGGTCATTGTCCTGTTGGAACACACAGCTGCGCCCAAGACCCAACCTCGGGGCTGAAGATTTTAGGTGGTCCTCAAGAATTTGGAGGTACTCCTCCTTTTTCATTGTCCCATTAACTCTCTGCAAAGGACCAGTTCCTTTGGCATCAAAACAGGCCCAGTGCATAATACTACCACCACCATGCTTGACGGTAGGAATGGTGTCCACAGAACTTTCGTCCAGAAGGTCTTATCTTTGTCCATGTGATATCAGAGGAAGCACAAATTGAACTGTTTGGACACAATACCCAGCAATATGTTTGGAGGAGAAAATGTGAGGCGTTTAATCCCAGGAACACCATCTGCTGCTGCCCACTGCTCCCCTCACCTCCCAGGGGGTGAACAAGGTGTGTATGTGACAATCATTGGTACTTTAACATTAACTTTAACTTTAAAAGAACCAAACTTCATGAATGTTTTTTTGTGACCAACAAGTCTGGCTCCAATCACTCTATCACAAAAAAATAAGAGGTAGAGAAATTATTTGAAACTCAAGACAGCCATGACATTATGTCCTTCACAAGTGAATGCAAACTTTTGACCATGACTGTAGATGATTAAACACCGATAGTGGCCAATGTTCTGGAAAGTCTAAGACGTTATACCAGATTTTCAAGTTTGTTCGCGGGGATTTTTGCCCATTCATTCCCACAAGAATGCTTATCCAAAGGTCAGTTGTTACTTCTATTGGACTAGAGCAACGGGTCAGTGGTGACATGCATTGCAGTTTCGCCTACTGTTGTTTGGTTGGTGTCTTGACTTTTTTAATCAAGGAAATTTCTCTTACCTCCTTTTGGCACCAATTCCTCCTCGGGTTTTGTTGGTTTAGCTTCCTCTGTGCTTTCTGTCTCTGCGACATTGTTGACATGCATGCTCCCGCCCGTTCTTTCAAGAGACCGCAGAGGCAGTTACATTAGCTGCAGCCCAGATGTTAAAATTCCGATATAGAGAATAATATCGTACGATATACATTTTTATGTCTTACTACTATGTGTATTGTAATATCGTACTGCACTAACCAGAGGTCCATGCTTTCATTTTAGTTTATACAATTGATACCTTGGTTCCCTAAGGACTCGTTCATCCAACAATTCATCCTTTGCTAATGCAAAATTAGACTTATTTTATTGTCTAAAATGTCTTAGTTTGCCAAGAGTTAGAAGGAACTGAGATGTGACACCTATCTTTTGATTAGTCTATAAGGAAATCCTCTTTAAAATTTTTGTCCATTGATTTTAGGACTGTTTTGAAATATGATATTTTTGCTTGAGAAAACATCTATTCATTTTATCATCCTATGGTTGAGATCTAAAATGTTAAACATGCACACCAGTTTAAAATAAAAATGTATTTCAAATAAGAGGTTTTTGTCATATTTTTGGCTGAGCCTACACTGTAAAAAAAAAAAAACGCCTGGAAATAAAAAATAAAAACGCCTGTTATTTTAATTAATATGCCTGTAATGACAAACTGTGTATATTTCAATTTTTTTTACAGAAAAATACCAAATTAATTATACATATCATTTTCTGTTTTCTCCAATTACTTTCAAATTCATGTAAAATTAGAGTAATTAACTTTCATTAAATATGTAGCTTGTTATATAAAAGTCGATTCCCATACTAACAATCTAACAGTTTTATATGTAATTTTAAGGTAAATATCATTTTTTAAATATTTATGTGTATTTTTACATTCAAGTTGAAAAATATATGTAGCCTGTTATATAAAGGTTTACATACTAACAATTTAACATTTTTCTCTGTAATATGATATATGTTGGTGACTGCAAGACATGATCAACAGCCAACAGCCATACAGGTCACACTGACGGTGGCCGTACAAACAACTTTAACACTGTTACAAACATGCGCCACACTGTGAACCCACATCAAACAAGAATGACGAACACATTTCGAGAGAACATCTTCACCGTAACACAACATAAACACAAAATAACAAATACCCAGAATCCCATGCAGCCCTAAATTTTCCTTGTTACAATATACACCCCAGCTAACACCAAACCCCGCCCACCTCAACCGACGCACTGAGGGGGGCGGTGATGTGGGGGTTAGCGGGGGTGTAGCCCGGAAGAGTTAGGGCTGCATGGGATTCTGGGTATTTGTTCTTTTGTGTTTATGTTGTGTTACAGTGCGGATGTTCTCCTGAAATGTGTTTGTCATTTTTGTTTGATGTGGGTTCACAGTGTGGCGCATGTTTGTAACAGTTTTAAATTTGTTTGTACGGCCACCCTCAGTGTGACCTGTATGGCTGTTGATAAAGTATGTCTTGCAGTCAACATTGTATGTCTGCCGAAGCCTCGTACAACATGCGCCCAAGTCGGCACGCTGTTTGTATGGTGAATGCGCGAACGCGACGGAAAGTTGTAGAAGTTGATAAAGGCAGTGCTGTCACGATACGCCCGTAATATACTTCTTCCGTCCAAAGGCAAAACCTAGTAACTCACTTCTAGCTGATTTTGAGGAAACAAAGGAAAACCAATCTATCTTTATGCTGTCTTACAAAGATCTACAAAGTCATCAAACGTATATATGTTTTCTTGCCGAATGAGCCACGGATTGAATCTGCTCTGATGAACGTGTGCCCTTTCTCCAGATATTTTATCACAATCTCGGGTGGGCCCCATTCTGCGTTTGCACATTGGGCAAGAGCCGTGTACAGCGTCCAGTTTTTATTTTGACCTCCACAGTTATCTGCCCAAAAGAGTATGCAAGGGGAAGAATCAAGAACAATACATTTAAAGAAGGTGCTTGCAACGTCCTGGGCCAATCTTCCAAATATCCCCTCGTGCCATAATATCACATAATCAGGTTGACCGTTGGCCCCCATTCGTGCAAATGTCTCATTAAAGACAATAAGGCGATTGACAAAGAAGCTCCGATTGGTCCCTTGAGATACTAGGTTTTTCTGTTGTACCTACGCGGTTATGTGGTAGTTGCTAGGTCCTGCCATGCGCGTAACAGCTTACTTACGGAACAAATTACAATATCGCATACACTAATGTAAAGCATATCACCTAGGAACTCCAAAATTATTATCAGCTCAGTTTTGACCAAAATTGAGTTTCTGGGTTTTGCCTTTGGACGGGAGACTTGTCCTGGCGAACATCGGGACAATCCTTCGGGAAGATTAACAAATATGTTGCTAGGGCGGGATTGCCATTTGAAGAATGATTACTTAGCAACAAGTTTCTGCATCCAGTGGCCCCCAGGTAAATTGAGTTTGAGACACCTGATTTCAACAATTCAGAAAAAATCCGTACAATAATGGTAGTTTTCTGTGGAACTGCCAGCATTGTCACTTCATTAAAGGTGGTTGATCGTAATAATTAGGAAAAACTCTGTAGAATAAAGGTGTTTTTCTGCAGAACTGTTTGCGTCCTCACTTTTATTAGAGGCGGTTGATCTTAATGTTTTGGTAAACATCTGTAAAATTACGATATTTATCCGCAAAACGTTTCATGAAAATTTCTGTAAACAAAATGTTTTTGATCATTATTTGGTTTACATTGTTTTACTTTATTTTTATGGTTTTCGTTTGGCAGCCGTAGCTGCAAGTAGATGACCGTTTTTTTACAGAATTTTTTTTTACAGTGTAGATATATTTTACCCTGAATATATTTCTGTAGCCAGAAAGTATGATTAAAATAACTTTCTTCTTGTTTGCTTTGTTTCTTGGCCAAATCCCTAGCTTGTGATTGGTAATGATGGATGTTAAGGTAGACACCGACACACAGTTATTCTCCAGGATGCACACTACTACAAGGTGAGCAACATAAAAGCCTCCAAACAGCCCTTTTTACTAGAATGGTGTCCAAATTCTCTGCCGGCAGAAAGTGGGGAAAGTAGCCATCTGTCATGGCCTTTGTCCAGTATCTTTGGTCGCAGTGGAGCTGTGGATAATGACTTGTGTCGAAGATGAGAGGCTGTGAGGCAGCCCTGCAGGGATCCACTTTCAGGGAGGTCTGGAGGATGCCTCAATCTCTGCTTGGCCAACCTCAACGTGTACAGCAAAAGAGCCGTGGAAGTGGAATCCCCGGAGGGAACCAGTGAGAGCTTTGGAATAGATCCACTGACAAAACTCCCCAACTGGGTTTTTCTAGAACTAAGTGTTCTCTCATAAAGAAAGAGGGAAACAAGCATTGCAGTCATGCCAGTAGTTGTTTTCTCAACTCTATTGGATATTTTATTCATGAAGTTTTCTTTCCCTTTGGCCTTCAACTCAGATATTATATTGCAGTTTGTTTTCTCTATCCTCCCACTCATTTGACTGATCATTTATTCAGGGCTCATTTGCCTTACACCAACGCCAAAGTATTCCATAGGAAAACTCTGTTGCTTCAATGGGGTCTTTTAAATTGTCCACATGACTGTAAATGATTGTGCTTAAAGGCCTACTGAAATGAGATTTTATTATTTAAACGGGATAGCAGGTCCATTCTATGTGTAATACTAGATCATTTCGCGATATTGCCATATTTTTGCTGAAAGGATTTAGTAGAGAACATCGACGATAAAGTTCGCAACTTTTGGTTGCTAATAAAAAAGCCTTGCCTTTACCGGAAGGCGCAGATGATGACGTCACCGGTGTGAGGGCTCCTCACGTCCTCACATTGTTTATAATGCGAGCCTCCAACAAAAACAGTTATTCGGACAGAGAAAATGACAATTTCCCCATTAATTTAAGCGATGATGAAAGATTCGTGGCTGAGGATATTTATAGCGAAGGATTAGAAAAAAATAAAAAAATCCAGAGCGATTCAGATGTTTTTAGACACATTTACTAGGATAATTCTGGGAAATCCCTTATCTTTCTATTGTGTTGCTAGTGTTTTAGTGAGTTAAAGAGTACCTGATAGTCGGAGGGGTGTGTCCGCGGGTGTCTTGACGCCAGTCTCTGAGGGAATTAGTCACGGCAGCAGCAGCAGCACGACAGAAGCTCCGCTGATCTCCGGTAAAAGGCGACTTTTTACCACAATTTTCTCACCGAAACCTGCCGGTTGTCAAGTAGTCGGGATCCATGTTCGCTTGACCGCTCTGATACATAGTAAAACTTCACCTCAGGGAATTTTAAACAAGGAAACACTGTGTGTTTTTGTGGCTAAAGGCTAAGGCTTCCCACCTCCATCTTTCTACTTTGATTTCTCCATTATTAATTGAACGAAATGCAAAAGATCCAGCAACACAGATGTCCAGAATACTGTGTAGTTGCGCGATGAAAAGAGACTACTGTTAGCCGCTAGTGGTGCTGGCTAATATGTCCCCTCCAACTCGAGACGTCACACGCACGCGTCATCATACGCGTCATCATTCCGCGACGTTTTCAACAAGAAACTCCACGGGAAATTTAAAATTGTAATTTAGTAAACTAAAAAGGCCGTATTGGCATGTGTTGCAATGTTAATATTTCATCATTGATATATAAACTATCAGACTGCGTGGTTGGTAGTAGAGGGTTTCAGTAGGCCTTTAAAAATGCTTTGATGTAGATACTCTCATACGTAATACAAATATACTCAAAGCTGTATATAATCATAAGAAAAATGGTCAATGACTTACGAGTAGGATGGGCGGTATGGTCCAAAATGTAGTCATATACTGTATGTCGAAGCCTCCTGATAACATAATCATAACAAATGATAATGTATATGACAATGCATTATTTGGTACGTACAGTAAATGATAATGAAACTTGTAAGGCTGGGCGATATGGTATTTTTTTAATATCTTGATATTTGTAGGCCATATCGCGATACACGATATACTATATATCTCGATATTTTGCCTTGGCCTTGAATTATCACATGATGCATATAATCACAGCAGTATGATGATTCTATGTGTCTACATTAAAACATTCTTCTTCATACTGCATTAATATATGCTCATTTTAAACTTTCATGCAGAGAAGGAAATCCCAACTAAGTCAACCGACCAAAACTTTGTTTATTTAACAATTAAGCAATGGCATAAACGTTCATGTCATTTCCAAAACGGAAAAGATGCAAGATTGTCCGAGACATTTTAAGTGTCAAATAAAAATGAGCTGCATAGTGGGAAATCAAATAGTGTTTGTCCTTTGCTATGTGGTAGATTACTGCGGACGTTATTAAATTATGTCGTTGACTATTTTTTTCAAACGATGTTGATCTGGAAATGTTTGCCTTGGCATTATGATGGTGTGGCACCGAATGGAGATGTTGAAATGCGGAGTAAGCACTCTTCATTCTTTAGCAGGTGACTTTTCAAATGAGGCTACATATTAGCAGTAATGATACTTTTTGGTAGCAAAACTTTTGGCCCACACTTTACAAATTACGGTTGTCTGTTCGACGTATTCCCTCCCACTTGAATCCAAACCATCGCCAGACGATGGACCCTCTGCTGTTTTTCTTGGGAATTATTTCTCCTTCATTCGCACCTTCTCTCTCTCTCGTATCACCACTCGCACAGCTCCGCTAGCAACACAGCTAACGTTACCCATGCTGCTACCTCTCTGCTCCGCGAGGGCGTATACGTATGTGACGTATGATGTGACAGTATGTGACGTGTATAAGAAGGTGCGCTTGTTGTCTTTGAGGAGAGACAGGAAATAGCGAGAAGAGCTTGTAATGTAATGCCAGCAGCTAAAAGCAACTGCTTGAGAACGTATACTCGAATATCACGATATAGTCATTTTCTATATCGCACAGAGAATAATCCGCGATATATCGTGTATAGCGATATATCGCCCAACCCTAGAAACATGTCAAAACGGGTCACAAAAGCTCCTAATTTAGCTGTTGACGTATTTGGTAACATTTCAAGTTGTAATGTTTTTTCAAAACTTTCATTAAAACCTACTTGTTAATTTGCTAATTTACTGTTAATAGCTGGTTACTCTCTGCTGTACTAGTTCTACTGTATTTACACTTCTGTTAAAGTAAAAAAAACACTTATTCTTATCTGGCTACTGACATTAGTTTAGGGTGACGTGACAAATTTAGATATTGATCCAATACCAAGTGGTTACAAGAACAGCATTGGCCATACCAAAGCTGATACTTAAATTGTTCAAGATCATTGAATGATTCAATTATTAACATTATTGTAATCAGACTAAAAGAGAGTGTAGCAATATCAAGTACATCTTTAAATGTATTCCTACTATTGACTCTGATTTAAATGTTTCCATTTTTTTGCCCTTAAAACTCTCCTGTGTCCAGGGACTTATTTCCTGAGTTTGTAAACAACAAAATATTTTTGGGTACTAAAAAATAATTCTTTAGCTACTATGGTATCGACCTGTAGTATGTTGGTAGCGTTACTGTCGGCATTTGTATCGATTCACTCACCTTCATTTACATTAAAGAGATTTTGCTTACAGTTAGCAGTTAGCACATCCTCCCATGGTGTGGAGTCATAAAATCATACCCAGAATGAAGATCCATAAGTCCCGCCGCAGGCCCAGGGCGTCCCGGGGTCCCGGGAATGACCAAAAGGCACCCAGGAGAGAACCACCGAAAGTGGGAGAGAAAATGAGAAAAAGTCTATTGGCAAATTATTATCCGCCAGGAATCATACTTGTAGGAAACATAGTTTATTTTCCACTATAGAAACATGGTTTGCTGACTTAAACGTGGTTTTGCACTCTGAAGGGACTTAATCCAAAAGCTAGAATGCTACAGTGCATTGAAGACGCATTTGTTTGCTTGTTGCCGTGAAATGTTTTGTACAACGGGTCATTAACATGCATTATTAGGATATAACGATACAAGCGGTAGAAAATGGCTGGATGGATGGATAGTATTAAAGTTGTACGGTCAGTAGGGATGATGTTTGATAAGAAATTATCGAGTTTGAGACCACTATCGAATCCTCTTATCAAACCGATTCCTTATCGATTCTCTTATCGAATCCAGACAGGTTGTTGTATATGGAAAAAAACACAATATATGGTTTACAAAAGCTCACTTTTATTTAATGAAAAAAAAATTATAATAATATAAATGAATATTGACTGTTGTTACTAGGGCTGCGAATCTTTGGGTGTCCCACGATTCGATTCGATATCGATTCTTTGGGTCGCGATTTGATAATATATCGATTTTTTTTCTACTCAAAGCGATTCTCGATTAAAAAACTATATTTTTCCGATTCAAAACGATTCTGTATTCATTCAATACATAGGATTTCAGCAGGATCTACCCCAGTCTGCTGACATGCTAGCAGAGTAGTAGATTTTTTTAAAAAAGCTTTTATAATTATAAAAGACAATGTTTTATCAACTGATTGCCATCCATCCATCCATTTCCTACCCCTTATTCCCTTTTGGGCTCGCGGGGGGGGGGGGGGGGGGCATTAGTGCCTATCTCAGCTACATGTAAATTTGTTATAACTATTAAAAGAACCAGAAATACGACTTATTTTATCTTTGTGAAAACATTGGACACAGTATGTTGTCAAGCTTATGAGATGCGATGCAAGTGTAAGCCACTGTGACACTATTGTTCTTTTATTTTTATTTTTTATAAATGTCTAATGATAATTTAAATTAGGGATTTTTAATCACTGCTATGCTGAAATTATAACTAATATTGATACTGCTGTTGATAATATTCATTTTTGTTTCACTACTTTTGGTTTGTTCTGTGTCGTGTTTGTCTCCTCTCAATTGCACTGTTTATTGCAGTTCTGAGTGTTGCTGGGTCAGGTTTGGTTTTGGAATTGGATTGTATTGTTATGGTATTGCTGTGTAGTGGTTTGTTGGATTGAAAAAAAAAATGAATAAACCAAAAAAAAATAGATTTCTAAAAAAATTAGAATTGATTCTGAATCGTACAACGTATTCAATTCGATTCGTATTCGAATCGATTTTTTTCCCACACCCCTAGTGGTTACCCAATGTATATTAAGTGGGATTTTTCAGAAGAACAAATATATACAGTAACACAAAAACAACCTGTCACTGTGATCACTATAAGTTTATAAATAAAAATAGTTAAAAATAAAATCAGTCCTTTGGGCACAAAACTGAAAATAATGCAGCTCTCCAAAAAGTGCACTTCTGCTGCTATTGGAACATACTAATTACACACACTATGACACTAAGAACGCCACAGTCATCAATCAACAATTCTTCTTCCAAAAAAAATTAGCATGTCTGCTTTTTCAGGATCAAGTCAGAGCCTCTATTCACTAAACGTGTCGCAAGCGGTGGAAAAAACACGTTCACTTGGCGTAGAACTATCTTGGACACACAGATAGGTTTGACGACATCCTCTTCCAGTCTGTATCAACCTTCAGGGGTCCATTAGTGTGGTCTCTTCCAGGAATGACTGCACATGCTTGTCCTGGAGGGAAAATGAGGGACAGACATAGCATAGAATTAGGGGGGAAATTAGCTGAATGTGAAGGCTAAGGTGTCTGTTATTAAGTCTTGAGCATATCAGTATGTGAAAATAAATGATGGAATGGATTAAGTAATGAGGTTAAACATTGTACTGATATGATCTACTTTAAGAGGTTTTTCAAATTGTAGTGCTTACAAAGTTCAAATAAGAATAATGAGAAATACTTACAACCTAATTGAAATTAAGATGTTCTTCATCTCAGTATATTAATAATGACTGAATTAATTAATTACATATTACAAAACTGTTGTATGTACTAATTCACAGATGTTATTTTGTTGTAAAAAGGTCAGTAAACTATGTATATATTTGTAAACGCTCTGAAGTGGGAAAGGGTTAGGATTAAATAAGCTTTACTTCTTCCTGCTCCTTTTCGGAAATGATGTAAAGTGAAATGATATGAAACTGCAATGTGTTATGCTGTAAGTGTGTTCATGTACAAAATAAACTAAAGAAAGAAAGAAAGAACTAGTTTATTGGACAGACCTGCAAACTCTGGAGCGGCGTAGGCTACAAGATACTGTTAACGTTATCAGACACATACAAAAAGGCTAATGTTAACGTTACCGTTAGCCACTGACTATGCTTAGGTAACGTTAGTCTAGCTAACATTACTGCAGTCCTGGTTGACATTAGAGCAGCGGTCTCAGACACTTGGCCTGCGGGCCAATTGCGGCCCGCGAGACGTTATTTTGCGGCCCACACCTTGATATGTAAATTTAGTGTTAGTGTGCCCCGCAAGTTTTATATGAATGGCGCCTGACAGCGTCATATTTGTCATATTTTCTATAATTACCAACCCTCCCAAATTTTCCGTGAGACTCCGGGATTTCAAGGCAATCATTCAAGGGTAATCATTCCCGCGAACATCTGTCAGTTTTCACCCAAACAACAATGTTCAATGGGTGCCATGTTGACACTGCCTTTGACGCCCTCTACAACTTGTAGTAACAGCGTACCATTCCAGACATTTTTCTATTTGGCTTTTATGAACACAAGTCGTAGCATCCACCTTTTCATCAAACATAGAGCATACAGTCTCAGCCACATGTTCTGTAAGGTTTCTGCAAACACGTGTCAGTGACTGCAAGGCAAACTTACAGGTCACACTGACGGTGGCTGTATAAACAAGTTTATCACTGTTACAAATATGCGCCAAGCTGTGAACCCACACCAAACAAGAATGACAAACACATTTCGGGAGAACATCCGCACTATAACGCAACATAAACACAACAGAACAAATACACAGAATCCCATGCAGCCCTGACTCTTCCGGGCTACAAAACGCACCCCACTACCACCAAACCCTGCCTCCCTACTCTGCCCCCTTGCCCCCGTCCCGCGTCGGTCACGGTGGAGAGTTAGTGCTGCAAGGTGTTCTGGAAATTTGTTCTGTTGTGTTTATGTTGTGGTACAGTGCGGATGTTCTCCCAAAATGTGTTTGTCATTCTTGTTTGGTGTGTGTTCACTGTGTGGCGCATATTTGTAACGGTTATAAACTTGTTTATACGGCCACCCTCAGTGTGACCTGTATGGCTGTTGATCGAGTATGTCTTGCAGTCACTCACGTGTATCCACCAAAGTGTCCTGCAGTATACAATCAGGCTGGCACGCTGTTAATACTGTAGGATGTTAAGTTGAAAGCCATTACATGTTGTAGAAGGCGGTAAAGGCAGCGCTTGCACGGCACTCTTATGGTATCTGATAGGATGTAAACCAGGATAAATCTTTGGACAAGGTTTGCCTCGGGAAATTGTTGGGAGACGCACTTAAATTCGGGAGTCGCCCTGGAAAAATGGGGAGGGTATGCAAATATGTTGCTAGGGTGGGAAAGTCATTTAAAGAAGGTCAAATCATTAAAACGTGCATATTAGATTTTTGAGAAATCTTTTCTTGCGGCCCAGCCTCACCCAGTGTCTGCATCCTGTGGCCCCAAGCCAAATTGAGTTTGAGACCTCTGCATTAGAGGTAACGTTATTTTAGCCTAAAGGCTACAAGTAAGGGTGTAACGGTACGTGTATTTGTAATGAACCATTTCGATACGGGCATTTCGGTTCGGCATGCGGGCCTATCGAACGAGTTTAGAAGCAAACGTATTCACAAGCTGCTCTGCTTTCTGCCTCTGTGGCTCTGTCTCAGCAGCAAGCATTGTCGCGCCCACACAACCATCTGATTGGTTACATACAAAGCCAATCAGCAGTGCGTATTCAGAGCGATGTAACAGCCAATCAGCAGTGCGTATTCAGACTTCAGAACGATGTTGTCAATGCTTTAGCCTCGAGCAGAGATATTCATTTAGCAGGGGAGCAGCGCACTCTACCCAAATTATACTAAATACTTCCCAGTCACAACTATTACAAACATCACTATGAGCCCGTTGACCTTCTAGAAACTTAAACTGCACCTCAGCTAGCTCACAGTATAGGCTTGAGGTGAGGGCTAATTAGCTTTTAGCGTAACGTTAGCTCATTTTGCTGTGTGTGTGAGTGTGTGTGTGTGCGTGCGTGTGCGTGTTTTAGCCCTGTTTGTCTGTTATTTCATTGAACTCCATTGTGTTTAGGAATGAATAGTCTCTCCTATTGCAATTGTACTATTTTTTTCAGCTATAGTTACATTAATCATTAGTGATGTAGCAGCCTTGTTTTGAATAGCAGGTTCCCTGCTATCACATGTTGATAAAAATACAACATTTACATAACAAAAGTCAACTACAGGCTTCCCAAATGCTGTAATAAGTTAAGCAAGATGAGGTGACATTAAACAGTTTGTATGTAGAGGAAAGGTTTTTTTCATTTTATTTAATCAAAGCAAAAACTTGAGGCAGTTTAATGTGAATTAACGTGGGCAGAATTATTATAGTGGTCCCAATGTTAAAAGGATCATGTCATTGTTTACAAATTTGGTAAATAAATAACCAAAAAATGTATATTTTGTTGTTTTCTTACCGTACCGAAAATGAACCGAACCGTGACCTCTAAACCGAGGTACATACCGAACCGAAATTTTTGTGTACCGTTACCCCCTAGCTACAAGTGAGCAAATATGGAAATTAACCAGCAACAGTTAACGTTAGTTACTCACCGGCACTATCACTGAAACTGGGGCTGCAGGTTGAAGCAGAAGAAGAGGGGCGTTCTTCGTCATCTCTGTCGCTGCTTCTCCACGTGTCGAAAACACGCCACGGTTGTTGAACGTTCAGGTTATGTGCGGCCTGAACATGTTTCAACATGCTTGTTGTACTTCCCCCTTACATGAGAGCAAAGCCTGGCAACAATTGCATATTGCCCTTTCCTCGTTGTATTTTTTTGTAAAATAAAGCCATGCCTTGAAACGTTTTTTTCCGATCCATTATTTTTACTGCTTTCTGTAGCTGCTGCCGAATGACTGAGCTACGTCATTTCCTGTGATGTGGGACGAGATTCGTTCCCAGGGATTCGAATAAAGAACCAACTGTTTTTCTTTACTATAGCGGCCTCGATAAGGGGAACCGATTCTCAAAAAGGGATTCGAGTCCATAGAATTGGTTCTTTCCTTATCGAACAACCGGGAGAACCGGTTTCGAACATCATCCCTAATGGTCAGCCACATCTATATAATTTGTTGTCTATACTGCGCAGCCCTACTTATGGGAATATTGTTTGCTAGATTCCCCTCACATTTTACTAGATGGCGGCCATATTTTTCAACCAATCTCGTTCAGATTTTACAGGCATATTTTTATCATTCCCTCAAAATGTGTACAAAATCTGGTTGTCATCTGTCGGAACACTCCACAGTTTGAGTAGGTGCTTTGAGCTGTGTGAGAAATTTCAAGTCAATCTGACTTACGGGGTACAAACTTTGGTGGACTAGTAACAGCGCCACCATGTGTTTTATTTGTCAGACAAATGATAGCACACTGCACCATGATAGTTGTGCTTGTTTTGACAAATTTTCAGCCTTTTGCCTTAGCTTAGCTCATGAATCAACAGTTCCAGGGAGATTTGTCCATTTGTTCATCCTAACCTAAAATGGTTAAAGACTGGACTCAGTCGATGTCTCTTCCCCTTCACTTTTAGCCGAAGCTCAAGCTTTTGGAGGCAAAGGTTTCCTGCCGCGGTGGCCTATTTTTAGACAAAGCAGGTTGGCAGCTCTGGTTTCTGCGTGATGAGCCAACCAGACAAGAAGAGCAAATGGACTTGTCTGTGAAGTGTTTGAGGAAAAGAGAGAAAGGGTGGAAGACAAGGAACAGTCCGAGCTGGAACAGGAACGTTAGATAATTGCATCTCTGCAGGTTTGCGATGAGACTAGAGGGCTTCCTTTGCATCAGGAGGTCAGGGAAAGAGAAAAGTGAGGTATTGACCTTGACAGAGTTGTCATCTTAAAGTTTACTGTGTCAGCTGCTAGAACTTTTGTCTTTTGAGCTGTCCCCGTTTATCTGCTGTTCATCGTCGTCTGCTTTACTCTCTACCAAATTTGAGTATTTGATTTGACCACTTTACAAGGCTGTAGGCTCAGGGCAAAAATGTTCTCATCATGAATGTATGAAGGTGTCGGAACGCGGACAAGAATATTAATTTTTATGGCGCTGAAAGAAACAAATGTTTCTTTTTTAACAGGTGATTGTTCATTTATAGATAACAGCGTAGTTGTCTTTTTTTTTTTTAATGAATTTTTCAATCATTCCAACAAAACAATATACAACAATAACATAACAATGCAATCTAAAACAAACCCAACCCAGCAACATTCAGAATAGCAATAAAGAGAGCAATTGAGGACACACATAAACATGACACGGTCCAATCTAAAAGTAGTGAAACAAAAATGAATATTATCAAAATTAGTCACAATTTCAAAATAGCAGTGATTAAAAATCCCTCATTGATTTTATCATTAAAAACATTTATACAAAAAATAAAAAAATTAACAATAGTGTCACAGTGGCTTACACTTGCATCGCATCTCATAAGCTTGACAACACAGTGTCCAATATTTTACACAAAGATACAATGAGTCATATTTTGGTTCATTTAATGGTTCATTTAATTTAAATTTTTTTCGTGTTTTCTCCTCTTTTAAACCGTTCAATTAAGTGTTTTTTTCATTTATTCTCTACAAAAAACCTTTTGTAAAAGGAAAAAAAATGTACGACTGAATGACATACAGAAATACCCGTTTATATATATATATATATATATATATATATATATATATATATATATATATATATATATATATATATATTTAGCTATTCTTGTTTAAATCACACTTACATGTAACTTAAAAATGACAATATATATATATATATATATATATATATATATATATATATATATATATATATATATATATATATATATATACACACTTAAAATGTAAAGTGGAAAACTGGTAGCCCTTCGCATCAATCAGTACCCAAGAAGTAGCTCTTGGTTTCAAAAAGGTTGGTGACCCCTGGTCTAGAGTGTCTAACCTTGAAATATGAATGTGTACGCTGCAAGCTTTGGGCAGTTAGATAATGCCTGGTCAAACAAATTGCACAATTTCGAATGAGAGAATGTGTGCAGTATATTACAGATTTGTTTATTAGGAGTGTAACCGTACGGCACCCTCTGTACCAAAGGTTCCATACCAAAAGTTTCCGATACAAATGGGTGCAATGATAAACGATATTACAACTGCGGTACGGGTCCCGATGGCTAGTGTTACCATTTTAAATTAAAATGATCAATAAAACTTCATTGATAAATGCAGTTTGATAAACTCAAAGACTGACTGGCGCAAAACAAGACACATTAACGCATTTTCCCATTAAATAACAACATACCCCATCTAAACGTAAACAAAAACTAGGCCTGTCCATGTAAATGCAATAACGCGTTATAAATTTCAGTTATTTCACGAATGGTTTTAGCAGACAATTAACGCTAACACATCCTTTTTGACCCTCGAGTCGTGCCGTAGCTGAGGAATTTGGCTGCAGTTCACTTGCTCTGACAAGCGAACAGAAATGGACAAAATAAAGTCTACCTTACGGAAATATCAGGTTCAAAGCCATGGCAAGTGGTTCTCCCGATAAGAAAGGACTATTTTTTGACTTGAGAAGAGGCGACATCTCTGCAGCAAACACCTGTTGCGCGCGTCTAAAGAGGTGGGTGGTGCTTCACTTCTGTGTTCAGATTACAATTAAAGGCCTACTGAAATGAGATTTTCTTATTCAAACGGGGATAGCAGTTCCATTCTATGTGTCATACTTGATCATTTTGAGATGTTGCCATATTTTTGCTGAAAGGATTTAGTAGAAAACATCCTCGATAAAGTTTGCAACTTTCGGTGTTAAGAGAAAAGCCCTGCCTCTACCGGAAGTCGCAGACGATGACGTCACACGTGTGGGGGCTCCTCACATATTCACATTGTTTTTAATGGGAGCCTCCAACAAAAAGTGCTATTCAGACCGAGAAAACGACAATTTCCCCATTAATTTGAGCGAGGATGAAAGATTCGTGTTTGAGGATATTGATAGCGACGGACTATAAAAAAAAAAAAGATAAAAAAAATAAGTTAAAAAAAACGCGATTGCATTGGGATGGATTCCGATGTTTTTAGAGACAGTTACTAGGATAATTCTGGGAAATCCCTTATGTTTTTATTGTGTTGCTAGTGTTTTAGTGAGTTAAATAGTACCTGATAGTCGGAGGTGTACGTCCACGGGTGTCTTGACGCCAATGTCTCAGGGGAGTCGACGGCAGCTTTATGGACGGCACAAGCTTAGCTTTTCTCCGGTAAGAAGCGACTTTTTACCACAAGTTTCTCACCGAAACCTGCTGGTTGACATTCCGTCGTGATTCATGTTTGCTTGACCGCGCTCTGACCCATAGTAAAATTTCACCTCCAGGAATTTTAAACAAGGAATCACCGTGTGTTTGTGTGGCTAAAGGCTAAAACTTCCCAACTCCATCTTTCTAATGTGACTCCTCCAATATTAATTGAACAAATTGCAAAATATTCAGCAACACAGATCTCCAAAATACTGTGTAATTATGCCGTTAAAGCAGAAGACTTTTAGCTGTGTGTGTGTGTGTGCAGCGCTCATATTTCCTTAAAACCCACGACGTCTTGCGTATACGTCATCATTACACGACGTTTTCAAGACGAAACTCCCAGGAAATTTAAAATTGTAATTTAGTAAACTAAAAAGGCCGTATTGGCATGTGTTGCAATGTTAATATTTCATCATTGATATATAAACTATCAGACTGCGTGGTGGGTATTAGTGGGTTTCAGTAGGCCTTTAAGTACTTTGCACATTTTTTAAAGATATTGGTATGTACCGTATACCGCCATTCGGACTAAAAATATCAGTTTTCATATAAATATGGAGCCTGCAGTGCCTCCGACTGGAAGTCTCTGCAGAGAGTGGTGAGGACGGCAGAAAAGATCATCAGGACTCCTCTCCCTCCTATCCGGAAAGTCGCAAAAAGCCGCTGCCTGACCAAGGCTCAGAACATCTGTAGGGACTCCTCCCACCCCCACCAAGGACTGTTTTTACTGCTGGACTCTAAAAAGAGATTCCGCAGCCTCCGTAGGAGAACTTCCGGGTTCTGTAACTGCTTCTTCTCTCAGGCCATGAGGGAAGATCATAATAATCTCCTCAATTCCCCCCAAAAACCGATTAAATCGCTATAATATAAGGACAATATAACATACATCCATAAATGTGGATGCATATAGAAAAAGTACAATATATTTATCTGTAATCTATGTATTTATATCTGCACCTAATTGCTCTTTTATACTGCACTACAATGAGCTGATGCAACAAAATTGTGTTCTTATCTGTACTGTAAAGTTCAAATTTGAATGACAATAAAAGGAAATCCAAGTCTAAAACAGAGTGATCATTCTACACTGAGAAATACAAAAAGGAAGTGTTTTTACAGTGCCTTCAGGGACGATACCACAACAACCTCCAGAAATAATAATATATAATAAAACATTTAATATGTTACACACTTTTCATTCAAAAAAATACATGAAATATATGAACATGTCATATTATTGCATCCCTTATTGTGCATGCGTGTGTGTGTGTGTGTCTGTGTGTGCTCTTTGCAACTTTACCCCAAGACTAAATAAATGTTTCTTTGGCACGGTGCTGTTGTATCACCGTACAATGTCGCACACAACATCTGTCGACCGTCTAAAACCTCGGCGGTGGCGGCACCAATCCCGCCGTGCGCGAGAATAGCAAACATAATCTGCTGTCAGGCGGATTACCCGGCCACCGCTGCAGCATAGAAATGAGGTTGGAGGCAGCCATCGCAAGCTCGTTCTAATCCGGAAATCCCCCCATAGAGGTCACCAAGAAAAAACTGGATGACCACTCGCTGATTCCGACCGGGGACATTTTGTATTATCCCAATACATATGTTGTCCGCATCCAGAGGCTGATGTAGTGCCGCTCGAATTCAATTACAATCAAAAATACAAGAATTATGGATGGATGGACCAGAAATGCAGGTGTATCTTCTCTTTTCAGAATCACTAAAATGTAATATTTTAGGCTGTCTACCAAAGTACATCGTAATTTCTAAGGATGCACAGTATTTTTTTTCAAGCCTAGACTGATAACTTCTTCCTTCTTAAGGCCGATACCGATATTTTTCAAATGTAGATTTAGCCGATTTGTCCAAACCAAATATTAAATCAGTACTATGGTAGAGGGTACTTCATATACACAAATCACAAAAGGTTATCTCCTAATTTGTATGTACTAGTGTACGCATGAGTGTGGCGACATTAAACTCTAAAGCAGGGGCCACATGGAGAAAAATGTACTCCCAAGTGGGCCGGACTGGTAAAATCACAGCACGATAACTTAAAAATAATGTCAACTTTTGATTGTTTTCTTTGTTTAAAAATAGAACAAGCACATTGTGAAATTGTACAAATCATAATGTCGTATGTTTTTTTTTTTTTAAACTTACATGTTGTGGTTAATAGTATCCTATCTTTATGTTTTATATTTTTTGAATAAATGATGTGATAATGTTCATCAGTCAACTCATTGGGGTTAATTTTCAATCTATGAAGATAAAAAAAGTATATAAAAGTCCAATTACAGCATGTTATTTATGTTGTTTGATCATTTTCCTCCACTGATGTACTTACATCTATTTCTGTGTTGTTGTTTCTGGTTGAGGATATGCCGCTCCGTTATTGATTTAAGTAAAGTCTGAATGTCATCTTTTGACACGTCTTCCACTCCCGTCCTTGCACGCTACACCGCTACAACAAAGATGACGGGGAGAAAACACTGCCGAAGGTGAGCCACGTAAATAAGACCGCCCACAAAACGTCGCATCCGGAAGCGACTGTCAGAAAGCGGATTTTAGATGATCTGTTAAACATAATCTAAGCAACATTTTGACCGAAGAACCACCATTACATGTTATCTAGACCACAAGGAAGTGGTTTACATTTAGAAAAAAATAATAATATGACTCCTTTAATGCGCCCTATTATTCGGTGCACCTAATATATGAAAAAAGATCATAAATAGACCATTTATCGGCAGTGCTCCTTATTATCCGGTGTGCACTATAGTCCGGAAAATACGGTATACGGTTTACTTTACAAAAAATACTCCATGTTCAAGGCGTATCCTATTTTACACCTTGACACGTCCTAAGGGGCGGGGACAGACCTGAAGTCAACCTGTGAAAGGTTTTCACACTAAGGCCCCTTCTACACGAAGCCGGCTAAGGTTATATTAAACTTATCCTTGTCCACATACACACAATGGTTGTTTAAAGGCCTACTGAAATGAGATTTTCTTATTTAAACGGGGATAGCAGGTCCATTCTATGTGTCATACTTGATCATTTCGCGATATTGCCATATTTTTGCTGAAAGGATTTAGTAGAGAAAATCGACGACAAAGTTCGCCACTTTTGGTACTTCCTGAAAAAGCCTCGCCTTTACCGGAAGTCGCAGACAATGACGTCGCAAGTGTTGATGGCTCCTCACATATTCACATTGATTTTAATGGGAGCTTCCAACAAAAACAGTTATTTGGACTGACAAAACGACAATTTCCCCATTAATTTTTGAGATTCGTGTTTGAGGATATTGATAGCGACGGACTAGAAAAAAGAAAAAAACGAGTTAAAAAAAAAAAAAACGCGATAGCATTGGGACGTAATCTGATGTTTTTAGAGACATTTACTAGGATAATTCTGGGAAATCCCTTATCTTTCTATTGTGTTGTTGTGTTTTAGTGAGTTTAATATTACCTGATAGTCGGAGGGTTTTTTCCACGGGTGTCTTGACGCGCAGTGTCTCACGGGTGTCGACGGCAGCTGTACGGACGACACAAGCTCAGCTGATATCCGGTAAGTGGCGACTTTTTAACCACAATTTTCTCACCGAAATCTGCTGGTTGACATTCGGTTGGGATCCATGTTGGCTTGACCGCGCTCTGATCCATAGGAAAGTTTCAGCTCCGGGAATTTTTAACAAGGAATCACCGTGTGTTTGTGTGGCTAAAGGCTCAAGCTTCCCAACTCCATCTTTCTACTGTGACCTCTCCAATATTTATTGAACTAATTGCAAAAGATTCAGCAACACAGATGTCCAAAATACTGTGTAATTATGCGGTTAAAGCAGACGACTTTTACCTGTGTGTGTGCGTAGCGCTCATACTTCCTAAAAACCCGTGACGTCCTGCGTACATGTCATCATTACACAAGGTTTCCAAGACGAAACTCCCGGGAAATTTAAAATTGTAATTTAGTAAACTAAAAAAGTCGTATTGGCATGTGTTGCAATGTTAATATTTCATCATTGATATATAAACTATCAGACTGCTTGGTGGGTAGTAGTGGGTTTCAGTAAGCCTTTAAGACCCCCTCACCATTCCGTCAGCCAGCGCAACGCGACCTAATACGCATGCGTGGAAAATTTACAAGTCATAGTCACCTCCAGTGTTGCTCTGTGTGCAAGTTCTTCAATTGAACTTATCTGAACAATATCCAATGTTGTGGTATTTCAATGACCTGGAATCCAGTGTGTTTTGGGGCCCTATTATAGTGAATCACACCTGAGCCATCATAAATTAATCAAATTTTAATAAAAAACATTTTACATCAATCAATCTCGGGATCTAGATATCTGGTCAGGACACTCCTCACTCTTTTGCCTTCACCTTCATTGTCCATTTGTTTTTGGTGACTTTATATACTATGGACCTAGACGTTAAGTCTGCGACATACATGGCGGACAATAACTGATACAGTCTGCTTTGCCAGTCCAAAAGCATTCACCGTTATCCGTAGTCTTCCCTCGACGGCCAGGTGATACAAAGTGCATGCTATCTTTTTTATCACAATCCACGGTAGCCCGCATTCTCGAACGGACAAAGTTTTTCGGTAAGGTAAAATCACAGCTGACCTGGACATTTGAAAGGTCTCCTGCCGTCTGAGAAGTGTTGTATCCCAAATAGCTGCAATCACTTTCTCTTAAGGTATTCATGTGTGATTTCCACAAGCGTCTGTACAGACAGAAGGAAAAACACGGGCATGTCTGGATGACTCGCCTTCATATTTTCAGTGTTACTAAACCGCTTTATTATGAAGCTGGCTGTGGCACGTTCTTTCAGACGTCTTTTCCTGTGTGGGGCGTAGTCATTCTGGCGTCACTTCCTCTTCGAACTCAGTTTGTGAACAATCAATGAGTCCATACAAGACACTGAGCCGAAGATTCAAGAAACACACGCCGCACTTACCCGTGTAAAAAAAAATGTCCGATGAGGGGCACCATAAACGATAGTTTAGTGTGGCTGAAACAAGGCTTAGGCTAATTAATTATTTGTTTAAGGCAGGGGTCGGGAATCTTTTTGGCTGAGAGAGCCAAAAGGCAAATATTTTAAAATGTATTTCCGTAAGAGCCATATAATATTTTTTTTAACACTGAACACAACTAAACGCGTGCATTTTTAAGTAAAACAAACATTACATCCATCCATCCATCTTCTTCCGCTTTTCTGAGGTCGGGGCGCGGGGGAAGCAGCCTAAGCAGAAGACCCCACTTCCCTCTCCCCAGCCACTTCGTCTAGCTCTTCCCGGGGGATCCCGAGGCATTCACAGGCCAGCCGGGAGACATAGTCTTCCCAACGTGTCCTGGGTCTTCCCCGTGGCCTCCTACCGGTTGGACGTGCCCTAAACACCTCCCTAGGGAGGCGTTCGGGTGGCATCCTGACCAGATGTCCGAACCACCTCATCTGGCTCCTCTCTATGTGAAGGAGCAGCGGCTTTACTTTGAGTCCCTCCCGGATGGCAGAGCTTCTCACCCTATCTCTAAGGGAGAGCCCCGCCACACGGCGGAGGAAACTCATTTCGGCCGCTTGTACCCGTGATCTTATCTTTTCGGTCATGACTAGAAGCTCATGACCATAGGTGAGGATGGGAACGTAGATCGACCGGTAAATTGAGAGCTTTGCCTTCCGGTTCAGCTCCTTCTTCACCACAATGAATCGGTACAACGTCCGCATTCCTGAAGACGCCGCACCGATCCGCCTGTTGATCTCACGATCCACTCTTCCCTCACTCATGAACAAGACTCCTAGGTACTTGAACTCCTCCACTTGGGGCAGGGTCTCCTCCCCAACCCGGAGATGGCATTCCACCCTTTTCCGGGCGAGAAGCATGGACTCTGACTTGGAGGTGCTGATTCTCATTCCGGTCGCTTCACACTCTGCTGCGAACCGATCCAGTGAGAGCTGAAGATCCCGGCCAGATGGAGTCATCAGGACCACATCATCTGCAAAAAGCAGAGACCTAATCCCGCGGCCACCAAACCGGAACCCCTCAACGCCTTGACAGCGCTTAGAAATTCTGTCCATAAAAGTTATGAACAGAATCGGTGACAAAGGACAGCCTTGGCGGAGTCCATTCCTCACTGGAAATGTGCTCGACTTACTGCCGGCAATGCGGACCAAGCTCTGACACTGATCGTACCGGGAGCGGACCGCCACAATAAGACAGTCCGATACCCCATACTCTCTGAGCACTGCCCACAGGACTTCCCGAGGGACGCGGTCGAATGCCTTCTCCAAGTCCACAAAGCACATGTAGACTGGTTGGGCAAACTCCCATGCACCCTCAAGAACCCTGCCGGGAGTATAGAGCTGGTCCACAGTTCCACGACCAGGACGAAAACCACACTGTTCTAGACAAACATTTCTGGAGTATAATAGGTCTCTTATTCTTTGTAATAACACTGTTATTCTGAAGCTAACTGTGGAGGGGGCGTGGCCTGCGGGCGGGCCTCCAGCGAAGTGGGGTTTTGCCAGGACCGGCCTCGAAATCAGTGACAGGTGCGTAGACGGCCCACCTGGGCCTCGTTATCTAATCACCTGTCGCTCTGTTATAAGCAGCAGCCAGGAAGAGAGACAGGGTTGGGGCTGGAGCCAGAGCGCGAGTGAGGACGATAGAGAAAAAGAAAATTGCGGCAAAGCAACTGAGAGACTTATTGAAAAATAAAACAATATTGTAACCCTAAAACAGGCTCTCATGTCGGTGCTTGGTGGTCTGAAGAACACCCAGGAGGGCAAGCCCCACACTAACCAATAATAAATAAATGACTTCTTACCATTAACGCAACTTCTTGAACATAAAAAAGCTTGAGAATGTTTTATATTTTGAACGTTATTTTTAACACTGTGATTACAAGTGGAATTATTCATTACTTATCGTGTTAAGCAGTGTCAGCTCAGACTTATCTGACAGCCAGATGCAGTCATCAAAAGAGCCACATCTGGCTCACGAGCCATAGGTTCCCTAACCCTGGTTTAAGGAGTTATCCGGCTTAGTGTAGACAGGATCTTAATTACATCCTGTTGACACAAATGGATGAAGAAATGCTGTTTCAGAAGGTCCAAAATAACTGATACAGGACAGCATTTCGGGCAGCCTTTGTTGACTCCGACCTGGTGGGAGAAGCAGGTGAGGGGTTATGAGAAGTGCCTGTGCAAAACTCGTCAGGGATGTTGTTTACTGCTGTGCTGTTGCTTGCTACAAGTACAAGAATAAAGAAGTCACTGGTCTTTGGTCCCGTCTTACCCGATGGCGGTGTACACAAACAGTTGGGCCAATCCCTGTACAAATACTGATTGACACTTGGCCTTTTGTCGTCAGTTAAATGGCCGCACTAAAAGGCTGCATTAAATTTAATGAGGTAGGGTCACGCTGCCAGGTGCCACCCGCTGGATCTCTCTCAGCTTGCTTCTTCCTCTCCTTCTATTCTAAATTTGTAGGTCTGATTTTTGCTTGTCGCGTACAAGACCGTGCGTGTCCACGCAGCCCAAGTGTGTCATGTTCCTCTAACGTCCTACTGGGTGCTTTGTGCCGCTCCTGGAATATTAATAGAGCGTAGAAAGGCTTTGAGTAGAGCGGTTTGATGGCAGCGCGGAGGTCCTGATGATGGTGATTAGAAGAGTCGAGGAAGGCGAGACGGCGGTATGTAATAAGACACTTTGTTTGCTTATGCCTCATCAGAGCCTGGATCATGGGGCTATGAATGTGCAATCTGATGAGTTGGCTGATATGTAAATATGTAATTTCTGTGCTAGACCAACACCAATTCACAATATTTTGTATACAATTCATCCAAACGTTAATAAATGATAAATGGGTTGTACTTGTATAGCGCTTTTCTACCTTCAAGGTACTCAAAGCGCTTTGACACTACTTCCACATTTACCCATTCACACACACATTCACACACTGATGGAGGGAGCTGCCATGCAAGGCGCCAACCAGCACCCATCAGGAGCAAGGGTGAAGTGTCTTGCTCAGGACACAACGGACGTGACGAGGTTGGTTCTAGGTGGGATTTGAACCAGTGACCCTCGGGTTGCGCACGGCCACTCTTCCACTGCGCCACGCCGTCCCTAATCAAAAGAAACGGGACCGTGTATTCAGAAGAAAATATAGCTTGCACACTAGTATTCTCCCGTCCAAAGGGAAAACCCAGTAACTCAATTTTGGTCAAAACTGAGCTGATAATAATTTTGGAGTTCCTAGGTGATATGCTTTACATTAGTGTATGCGATATTGTAATTTGTTCCGTAAGTAAGCTGTTACGCGCATGGCAGGACCTAGCAACTACCACATAACCGCGTAGATACAGCAGAAAAACCTAGTATCTCAAGGGACCAATCGGAGCTTCTTTTTCAGTCGCCTTATTGTCTTTAATGAGACATTTGCACGAATGGGGGCCGACGGTCAACCTGATTATGTGATATTATGGCACGAGGGGATATTTGGAAGATTGGCCCAGGACGTTGCAAGCACCTTCATTAAATGTATTGCTCTTGATTCTTCCCCTTGCATACTCTTCTGGGCAGATAACTGTGGAGGTCAAAATAAAAACTGGACGCTGTACACGGCTCTTGCCCAATGTGCAAACGCAGAATGGGGCCCACCCGAGATTGTGATAAAATATCTGGAGAAAGGGCACACGTTCATGAGAGCAGATTCAATACATGGCTCAATCGGCAAGAAAATGAAAGCTCAAGAAAACATCTATACGTTTGATAACTTTGTAGATCTTTCTAAGTCAGCATCAAGATAGATTGGTTTTCCTTTGTTTTCTCAAAATCAGCTAGAAGTGAGTTACTAGGTTTTGCCTTTGGGCGGGAGTATTGTCCTGATACCAATATTTTGGTACCGGTACCAAAAGTATTTCGATTCATTTCTGTACTTTTCTTAATAAAGGTAGACTGACCATACGTCTTCATTTCCCCGGACATGTCCCGACATGTCTTCTTTTACGGGAATGTCCGGGTTTTATTAAATGCCTCAAATGTCCGGCGTGTTGTGTAAAGGTTGTGTGTATTTTCGATGTATGTACAGAGTTAAGAGGGGTTAATACCATAAAAAATTGTAGAAGGTGTGCACACGCAGCAAAAGTCAAACAGAGCGAGAAAGCGAGGTAGTGAATTGTTCACCAATCAACAGCCATACAGGTCCCACTGAAGGTGGCCTTATAAACAACTTTAACACTGTTACAAATATGTGCCACACTGTGAACCCACACCGAACAAGAATGACAACACATTTCGGGACAACATCCGCACCGTA
Source organism: Nerophis ophidion (assembly GCF_033978795.1). Taxonomy (NCBI): domain Eukaryota; kingdom Metazoa; phylum Chordata; class Actinopteri; order Syngnathiformes; family Syngnathidae; genus Nerophis; species Nerophis ophidion. Next base: position 66,270,486 of record NC_084614.1, read on the forward strand.
ACACAACATAAACACAACAGAACAAATACCCAGAACCCCTTGCAACACCGACTCTTTCGGGATGCTACAATATTTACCCCCGACAACTCGTGTTTTATTAGTAAGTAAGCAAACAAAGGCTCCTAATTTAGCTGCTGGCGTATGCAGTAACATATTGTGTCATGGAAGTCATGGAAAATTAATTATTAATCTACTTGTTCATTTACTGTTAATATCTGCTTACTTTCTCTTTTAACATGTTCTATCTACACTTCTGTTAAAATGGATTAATCACTTATTTTTCTGTTGTTTGGATGCTTTACATTAGTTTTGGATCTTCAGTCATATTGCCATTGTAGTGCTGTCTACACATAGCTCTTATGTTTGACTGCCATCTACTGGTCACAGTTATCATTACACCATGTACCAAATAAAATTGCTTCGAGGTCGGCAAGCATAACCAGAATTATTCCATACAGTAGGCACACCGGCTTATAAGGCGCACTGTCGATTTTTGAGGGGAAAAAAAAGTTTTTAAATGTGCCTTATAGTCCGGAAAATACAGTATTAATTTTAGTCCGCTAAACAGAATTAGGAATTTAATGCACAATATACATTGACTTCAAACCTCTTCTTTTTTACTAAACCTGTCTAATTATTGTTGTTGTTTTTATTAAACATATAGCTGTTGAAAAGTAGAACAAAATATATGTATCAGTGTGTAATCATATTTAATATTTTTTCCAAAAACTTTTTTAGAAAAAAAAAAAGTTCTCCGCCTCCTATTGACTTTCTTTCATTATATATTAATTTCAATTATTATGTCATTATTGTATTGTGATATTATTGTACATTTTTTGTATTCAGCAATGTTCGATACAATATTGTGAGTTACTCTACTCTTGCTAATTTCCCACTCTTAGTTTGTGTTTTAAAAGTCCAACAAGGTTAAATAAAAGAAACACCTCCTTCTTCGTTATAAAAGCCTGCCGTGATTTTAAGTTTTCCATCTCTTCTTCAACATTGATTCCGACTTTCTTCCGACTCGTCATCTTTTACTGTCCTTCTTGATTACATCCTCATCCTCTGAGTACCCGCCCACGATCGGTCCAAACACGTGTGCACATTACCTAAAAAACTTTCTTCTCCTTGCCTTGTGTTTCAAGGTCTTGTCGAGCGGCTACAAAAGCCCCGGAGGAACATCACGGGCGACGTGCGCTGAAATTTTAATCAGGGTAAAATGGGGCAGCGCAATCTCGCATCTTTTTTCGTATAAATTTGCACAGATGGACTATTTTTGCTTGTCTGGTCCGCGTGTGACTCAGTGAATGCGTCCACCGCTGACAGAGTGGAGGAGAGTGGAGACGAGGTAAAACAGGATGGAGATTTGAGCTTTTTAGAGATGGTGAATAATGGCCTGCACACACTCATCTGCCTCACACTTGACACTATCACGCGATTCAGGCTTTTCTGTGTCAGGTGGATCCAGACTCACTTATTCTGCATACCTGGATGGATGCAAAGAAAAGTCATTCATTGGAGCAAATGTGGGACATTTTGTTGGCTGGTAACTAACTGGTAAATGTTTGCAAATTTGACGATTACACTACTACTCCAAGGATAATGTCGGTACTACCAATTCAGCGTTTACCAGTAGTCTGATGGAAGAAATTTATTTGAACGTATTATGTGACTGCAATATGTCTGGTGTCTAATTTGCATGATCGGTCATAACGGATGGGCAATTAAGTTGCACAATATATACGATATCAATTATATACATGTACTGTCCGTTATATTGTGATAATGCATGTGATGACACATTCTAGCAATGTCCCAGAAATGTAACATCGACAGGCAACCTAATGCATCCTCAACGCAATGTAGAATTCATGCTAGCAAGCTAGCGGCTAACGTGACTCCACAGTGCAAAGTCACTTCTAATTCAGCAACGCTGGTATGTGGAATCAAATTATGGAATGGATTATACAAAGATGTCAAACAATGTACTAATATGATCCAGTAGGAGGCTGTTGAAACTACAAGTGTTCACGAAGTACAAGAAAGAAAAATCTTGATTAACATCTTGAACTTTTTGGAAAATTAGTTTATTCATCTCATATGTGAATCATGACTGGCTTAACTGTTAAGAGAACTGTTTTATTCATTAGTGTAAATGTTATATCTACAAGTTTGAAATAAATTAAACATTAACCAAATATTAATGTATATATATTTACACATGAATTATGAAAAAACACTTAATTGAACGGTTTAAAAGAGGAGGAAACACGAAAAAAATGAAAATCAAATTTTTAAACATAGTTTATCTTTAATTTTGACTCTTTAAAATTCAAAATTCAACCAAAAAAAAAGAAGAGAAAACAAGCTAATTCAAATTTTTTGAAAAAATTTAAAAAGTAATTTATGGAACATCATTAGTAATTTTTCCTAAATAAGATTAACTTTATAATTTTGATGACATGTTTTAGATATGTTAAAATCCAATCTGCACTTAGTTAAAATGTATAACAAATTGGACCAAGCTATATTTCTAACAAAGACAAATCGATATTTCTTCTACATTGTCCAGAACAAAAATTTTAAAAGAAATTCAAAATACTTTGAAATAAGATTTAAATGTGATTTTACAGATTTTTTAGATTTGCCAGAATATATATTTTTTAATTTTAATCATAATAAGTTCGAAGAAATATTTCACAAATATTTTTCGTCGAAAAAACAGACGCTAAAATGAAGAATTAAATTAAAACGTTTTTATTATTCTTCACAATAAAAAAATAATAATTTACCTGAACATTGATTTAAATTGTCAGGAAAGAAGAGGAAGGAATTAAAAAGGTAAAATGGTATATGTGTTTAAAAATCCTAAAATATTTTTTAAGGTTGTATTTTTTTCTCTAAAATTGTCTTTCTGAAAGTTATAAGGAGCAAAGTAAAACAATAAATGAATTTATTTAAACAAGTGAAGACCAAGTCTTTAAAATATTTTCTTGGATTTTCAAATTCTATTTGAGTTTTGTCTCTCTTAGAATTAAAAATATCGAGCAAAGCGAGACCAGCTTGTTAGTAAATAAATAAAATTTAAAAAAAAAATAGAGGCAGCTCACTGGTAAGTGCTGCTATTTGAGCTATTTTTATAACAGGCCAGCGGGCAACTCATCTGGTCCTTACGGGCTACCTGGTGCCCGCGGGCACCGCGTTGGTGACCCCTGGCATAGAGCAACCAGTATTTGGAATTTCTTGATATTTCAACTTTTCACTTAGAAAACAAGCAACTTAAATATTATTTATATGATTTTATGAAATGAAGAAAACAGTCTGTCCAACACAACATATATAAATGAAGCCAACAAGCCGAAACAAATCCTGGATTGCAGTTAGCAACACCGAAACAAATGGAGTCACATCTTTGTTGGTTGACAAAAATAAAATAAATACAATTATATTTTCCACTAATAGTAATAGACACATCCCAGCACAGTCTCTTCAGCCTCCTACCAACAGGCAGACTATACAGGAGCCTGAAATCCAGGACTACAAGACTGACAAACAATTTCTACCCACAGGCCATCAGGCTTGTGAATGCTAACTTGTGAATGCTAGCCCCCCCATTTTTACTTTGTCTTTTTGAACAAAAGACAGCTACCTTGACCACCCCTGAACCATCACTGTAAACACTTTTCACCTTTGATCACTAAAGACACTTTAACTGCTGCTTTGTCTTTTTGAACAAAAGACAGCTACCTTGACCACCCCTGAACCATCACTGTAAACACTTTTCACCTTTGATCACTAAAGACACTTTAACTGCTGCTGTGACCCAAGGTCACCTCCATATTTATATTGTTGACAGTCGATCAGAATGTGCAATAATGTGATTTTACTTACTGTGCCTTGTATATATCATTTTTATTCCCCTAGAGGGGGGGGGTTGCCCACATCTGAGGTCCTCTCCAAGGTTTCTCATAGTCAGCATTGTCACTGGCGTCCCACTGAATGTGAATTCTCCCTGCCCACTGGGTGTGAGTTTTCCTTGCCCTTTTGTGGGTTCTTCCGAGGATGTTGTAGTCGTAATGATTTGTGCAGTCCTTTGAGACATTTGTGATTTGGGGCTATATAAATAAACATTGATTGATTGATTGATATTTCTGTTTTTTATTTTTAGTTAAGTACCGTGTGACTTGTTGAAGGGTGGACTATCAAAGTAACATTTTCATTGTACGGCAAACTGTCTGTTTAACTGTGCATATGACAATAAACAATCTTGAATCTTGAATAATAACGCAATAACTGCCTGCCCCTTCAAAAGGCAACATTCAATTGTAGAACGTAAAGAAATCAGGATTCAAATGATAAAGTACATTTGTTTCCACTAAGAAATAATAAAAGTTACCTGTGGGGTTGGGAACCTTTTTGGCTGAGAGAGCCAAGAAAGCCAAATATTTTAAAATGTATTTCCGTGAGAGCCTTATAATATTTTTAACACTGAATACAACTGTCAGGTTCAAACACTGATGACATGTATCAAACAGACAAGAAGCAAGGAATTCAACAGAGACTGGATTCAATTTAGCTCAATGAGGAGAAACCCGTAGACCTGTACCCTTGTACAGTGTCGTCCCACAAGAGAATTCTATGCCTCCTAACAACTAAAGGCGTGCAACTGTTATTCTTTTTAATAACATTGTTATTCTAAAGTTAACCAATAATAAATAAAATACTCTTGACCATTAATGCGACTTCTTGAACAGGTGCGGTAGAAACGGACGGATGGATTAATATGCATGAGAATGTTTTATATTTTGAACGTTATTTTTAACAATGTAATTACCAGCGGACTTATTAATTACTTATCGTGTTAAGCAACGTCAGCTAAGATTTATCTGAGAGCCAGATGCAGTCATCAAAAGAGCCACATCTGGCTCGAGAGCCATAGGTTCCCTACCCCTGCTTTAGATGAACCATGCAGTTAAATATAACCAACTACTCATTTTGTCAAGTTCTTTCGCTCCTTTTTATTTCAAACTGTTGCCTTTTATCAAGCGCTTTCTCATCAGTCCTGTGGCTTTACGTTTGCTGCAGTTGCCACTGTTATCGTCCAGACAGCTTTGTTCGCAAATTAAATCGGAAGAAGATAAACATCTTTAAACCCTCAAAAATAGTTTGGCTTTGAAGAACCCAGAACAATATTTAATATTTAATATTTATATTGCCATTGACTGTGTGTCAATCTATTTGATTAAATTGTTCAAATAAAACCTTGTTAAAAGATTGTAGTGTGTTTATGTACTTTTTGAGCACTATAAAAAATAATGTGGTTATAATGAGAACTGTGGTCATTTTCTTCACAATAACTGTGATGTGAAATTTTTATGTTCCTAAATACCAGTCTAGAAGACAGAAGATAAACATCAATTCACCATTTCCAGACCGGTTTCATTACTCCCACTATTCTCCGAAATTATTAAACAAATATTTCCCAACAGGTTAGATGGAAACATTGCTATTAAAAAAAAGATCAACAAATTGTCAGGCAGTTAATACAGATACAGAGAAAACATCCCAACAGCAATGGCATTGTTTGAAATAACAGTGTAGTAAACAGTGTGCAGCTGCACTGTTTGTGGATTCAACAAAAGCATTTGCCACATTCAATCACGATATGATAATCGACACATTATTACGACACGGCTTTAGGGAAGTGGTTCTGAATTGGGTGAAAAGCTACTTAACAGAAGGCAATGTGTGAGGATCGGAGAATACACACAAGAGTGCTTAGATATTGCTTGTAGTGTACCCCAGGGGTCAGTTCTGGGTCCAAAACGATTCAGTTTATATACCAACAACATCTGTAAAAACACAAACAACAAAGCTCACACGAGGGCTGTAAAGTGACTTCTTTAAATACAAAATAATAATAATAATAATAAATGGTGACCGTAGGTAAAGTAATAATTAAATGCATTTTTTTGAAAGTCTCTTCACTAATATAGCAAACTAAGTACAGGTGTACAGTATATTAATAGAGTAATTAAGACACCCATAAACATTTACATTGTGCACCATTTACATCTGCATTTACTCTTCCTTAGTTTAAAAGGGAACAGCTCTTTTTGTATGAAAGACCGGACGATGGATGCCTTTTTTTAAAATACATTCTAACTCTCAAATAAACGTAAATAAAAGTGTGCTTACAGCAGAGCCAATGGGAGGTCCTGCCCATAAAACCCAATAAAAAAACATCCAAAAAGCAACAACAATACACCATTTCCGATTTGTGACTTGAATGTTATTATTACAAACCCCGTTTCAATATGAATTGGGAAATTGTGTTAGATGTAAATATAAACGGAATACAATGATTTGCAAATCCTTTTCAACCCATATTCAATTGAACGCACTACAAAGACAAGATATTTGATGTTCAAACTCATAAACTTTATTTTTTTTTTTGCAAATAATAATTAACTTAGAATTTCATGGCTGCAGCACGTGCCAAAGTAGTTGGGAAAGGACATGTTCACCACTGTGTTACATCACCTTTTCTTTTAACAATGCTCAATAAACTTTCATGCAGAGAGGGAAATCAATACTAAGTCAATTTACCAAAACTTATTCATTAAAGTTATTAGCAGTTGACTTTTCAAATGATGCTACATATTAGCAGTAATGCTACTTTTGGTAGCAACGCTTGTGCCCCACACTTGACAAATTAAAGTTGTCTATTTGACATATTCCCACTTGAAGCCGAACCACCGCCAGACGATGGACCCCGTACTGTTTTTCTTGGGAATTAAATCTTCCTTCATTTGTTACCAGATTTGCATCTTCTTTCGTACCTTCGCAACACTCCGCTAGCATCACGGCTAACGTTAACCACGCTGCCACTTCTCTGCTGGGCAAGGGCGTATACGTATGTGACGTATGACGTGACAGTATGTGACGACCAAAAGGGAAAAAAATATAAAAACAAATTAAAACAAAAGGGAAAAACGACTCAATACAGAGGCGCTAAAATCCCCAACATGGATGATTGAGAAAAGACGCAGTCAAAGTGGAGGCCTGTAAATAAGACCACCTACAAAACGGCGCATCCTGAAGAGTCAGTCAGAAAGCGGCTTGAAGGTGGTCTGTAAAACATAATCGGTGCAACATTTTGACCAAAGCACCACTATTACATGTTATAGAGACCACATCTTTTAAATGTAGAAAAAAAATTCCCCACAATCAATTATCATTTATCACGCCCATATTTACAGTTGTTCAACATTTGTATACAGGAAAAGGTCAACTGCTAAAAATACATGACAAGCATAAATAAAACAAGTTAACTTAAAGGCCTACTGAAACCCACTACTACCGACCACGCAGTCTGATAGTTTATATATCAATGATGAAATATTAACATTGCAACACATGCAAATACGGCCGGTTTAGTTTACTAAATTGCAATTTTAAATTTCCCGCCGAGTTTCTTGTTGAAAACGTCGCGGAATGATGACGCGTGCCCGTGACGTCACGGACTGTCAGGAAATATTAGCGCAGCACCAATTGCGGCTAAAAGTCGTCTCTTTTCATCGCGCAGTTAAACAGTATTCTGGACATCTGTGTTGCTGAATCTTTTGCAATTTGTTCAATTAATAATGGAGAAGTCAAAGTAGAAAGATGGAGTTGGGAAGCTTTAGCCTTTAGCCACACAAACACACGGTGATTCCTTGTTTAAAATTCCCGGAGGTGAAGCTTTACTATGGATCAGAGCGGTCAAGCGAAAATGGTTCCCGACCACTTGTCAACCAGCAGGTTTCGCTGAGAAAATTGTGGTAAAAAGTCGCGTCTTACCGGAGATCTGTGGAGTTTGCGCCGTCCTTGTATCTGCCATGACTTCCCTCAGACACTGGCCTCCAGACACCCGTGGACACACTCTTCCGACTATCAGGTACTATTTAATCTCACTAAAACACTAGCAACACAATAGAAAGATAAGGAATTTCCCATAAGTATCCTAGTAAATGTGTCTAAAAACATCTGAATCTGTCCCAATGCAATCGCCTTTTTTTTTTTTTACTTCATTTATTTATTTATTTTTTTTTTCTAGTCCTTCGCTATCAATATCATCATCCACGGTTACTTTCATCCTCTCTCAAATTAACGGGGAAACGGGGAGACTTCAACGCTCACGTTGGCAACGACAGTGAAACCTGGAGAGGCGTGATTGGGAAGAATGGCCGCCCGGATCTGAACCCGAGTGGTGTTTTGTTATTGGACTTTTGTGCTCGTCACAGTTTGTCGATAACAAACACCATGTTCAAACATAAGGGTGTCCATATGTGCACTTGGCACCAGGACACCCTAGGCCGCAGTTCCATGATCGACTTTGTAGTTGTGTCATCGGATTTGCGGCCTCATGTTTTGGACACTCGGGTGAAGAGAGGGGCGGAGCTTTCTACCGATCACCACGTGGTGGTGAGTTGGCTGCGATGGTGGGGGAGGATGCCGGACAGACCTGGGAGGCCCAAACGCATTGTGAGGGTCTGCTGGGAACGTCTGGCAGAGTCTCCTGTCAGAGAAAGTTTCAATTCCCACCTCCGGAAGAACTTTGAACATGTCACGAGGGAGGTGCTGGACATTGAGTCCGAGTGGACCATGTTCCGCACCTCTATTGTCGAGGCGGCAGATCGGAGCTGTGGCCGCAAGGTAGTTGGTGCCTGTCGGGGCGACAATCCTAAAACCCCTTGGTGGACACCAGGGGTGAGGGATGCCGTCAAGCTGAAGAAGGAGTCCTATCGGGTCCTTTTGGCTCATAGGACTCCGGAGGCAGTGGACAGGTACCGACAGGCCAAGCGGTGTGCAGCTTCAGCGGTCGCGGAGGCAAAAACTCGGACATGGGAAGAGTTCGGGGAAGCCATGGAAAACGACTTCCGGACGGCTTCGAAGCGATTCTGGACCACCGTCCGCCGCCTCAGGAAGGGGAAGCAGTGCACTATCAACACCGTGTATGGTGCGGATGGTGTTCTGCTGACCTCGACTGCGGATGTTGTGAATAGGTGGAAGGAATACTTCGAAGACCTCCTCAATCCCACCAACACGTCTTCCTATGAGGAAGCAGTGCCTGGGGAATCTGTGGTGGACTCTCCTATTTTTGGGGCTGAGGTCGCTGAGGTAGTTAAAAAGCTCCTCGGTGGCAAGGCCCCAGGGGTGGACGAGATCCGCCCGGAGTTCCTTAAGGCTCTGGATGCTGTGGGGCTGTCTTGGTTGACAAGACTTTGCAGCATCGCGTGGACATCGGGGGCGGTACCTCTGGATTGGCAGACCGGGGTGGTGGTTCCTCTCTTTAAGAAGGGGGACCGGAGGGTGTGTTCCAACTATCGTGGGATCACACTCCTCAGCCTTCCCGGTAAGGTTTATTCAGGTGTACTGGAGAGGAGGCTACGTCGGATAGTCGAACCTCGGATTCAGGAGGAACAGTGTGGTTTTCGTCCTGGTCGTGGAACTGTGGACCAGTTCTATACTCTCGGCAGGGTTCTTGAGGGTGCATGGGAGTTTGCCCAACCAGTCTACATGTGCTTTGTGGACTTGGAGAAGGCATTCGACCGTGTCCCTCGGGAAGTCCTGTGGGGAGTGCTCAGAGAGTATGGGGTATCGGACTGTCTTATTGTGGCGGTCCGTTCCCTGTACGATCAGTGCCAGAGCTTGGTTCGCATTGCCGGCAGTAAGTCGAACACATTTCCAGTGAGGGTTGGACTCCGCCAAGGCTGTCCTTTGTCACCGATTCTGTTCATAACTTTTATGGACAGAATATCTAGGCGCAGTCAAGGCGTTGAGGGGTTCCGGTTTGGTAACCGCAGGATTAGGTCTCTGCTTTTTGCGGATGATGTGGTCCTGATGGCTTCATCTGACCGGGATCTTCAGCTCTCGCTGGATCGGTTCGCAGCCGAGTGTGAAGCGACCGGAATGAGAATCAGCACCTCCAAGTCCGAGTCCATGGTTCTCGCCCGGAAAAGGGTGGAGTGCCATCTCCGGGTTGGGGAGGAGACCCTGCCCCAAGTGGAGGAGTTCAAGTACCTAGGAGTCTTGTTCACGAGTGAGGGAAGAGTGAGATCGACAGGCGGATCGGTGCGGCGTCTTCAGTAATGCGGACGTTGTACCGATCCGTTGTGGTGAAGAAGGAGCTGAGCCGGAAGGCAAAGCTCTCAATTTACCGGTCGATCTACGTTCCCATCCTCACCTAAGGTCATGAGCTTTGGGTCATGACCGAAAGGATAAGATCACAGGTACAAGCGGCCGAAATGAGTTTCCTCCGCCGTGTGGCGGGGCTCTCCCTTAGAGATAGGGTGAGAAGCTCTGCCATCCGGGAGGGACTCAAAGTAAAGCCGCTGCTCCTCCACATCGAGAGGAGCCAGATGAGGTGGTTCGGGCATCTGGTCAGGATGCCACCTGAACGCCTCCCTAGGGAGGTGTTTAGGGCACGTCCAACCGGTAGGAGGCCACAGGGAAGACCCAGGACACGTTGGGAAGACTATGTCTCCCGGCTGGCCTGGGAACGCCTCGGGATCCCCCGGGAAGAGCTAGACGAAGTGGCTGGGGAGAGGGAAGTCTGGGTTTCCCTTCTTAGGCTGGCACCCCCGCGACCCGACCTCGGATAAGCGGAAGATGATGGATGGATGGATGGATTATTCATTACTTATCGTGTTAAGCAATGTCAGCTCAGACTTATCTGAGAGCTAGATGCCGTCAACAAAAGAGCCACATCTGGCTCTAGAGCCATAGGTTCCCTACCCCTGGGTTAAAATGTCCGCCCTGAGACCGGTGAGTTCAAACCCCGGCCGAGTCATACCAAAGACTAAAAAAATGGCATCCATTACCTCCCTGCTTGGCACTCAGCATCAGGGGTTGGAATCGAGGCTTAATTGACCAAAAATGATTCCTGGGCGTGGCCACTGCTGCTGCCCACTGCTCCCCTCACCTCCCCGGGGGTGTGAACAAGGGGATGGGTTAAATGCAGAGGACACATTTCACCACACCTAGTGTGTGTGTGTGACAATCATTGGTACTTTAACTGAACATCAGACATTGAAACAATGTCAGACCTATTTTAATAATAGTGTTCATGATGTGTACAAGTCTCACTGGCAATTAGTATAAAAGAACACACCTCTACTCACCCAGTGACAACACGCTAGTTAGTATTCGGTGCCATGTTACCGTGAACCAGTAGACGGGTTTATATTTAATGCTAATTGTGCCGTGTTACTCGTGCCGCACCAGGCCGATTAGGTCTTCCTGTTGAACTAATTAGTCCCGCATTGTGCTGTGATCCTTAAAGGGGAACATTATCACCAAACCTATGCAAGCGTCAATATATACCTTGATGTTGCAGAAAAAAGACCATGTATTTTTTTAACCGATTTCCGAACTCTAAATGGGTGAATTTTGGCAAATTAAACGCCTTTCTGTTTATCGGTCTTTTAGCGATGACGTCAGAACGTGATGTCGCCAAGGTAACACACCCGCCATATTCATTTTCAACACATTACAAACACCGGGTCTCAGCTCTGTTATTTTCCGTTTTTTCGACCATTTTTTGGAACCTTGGAGACATCATGCCTCGTCGGTGTGTTGTCGGAGGGTGTAACAACACTAACAGGGAGGGATTCAAGTTGCACCACTGGCAAGAAATCTTCCGCCAGACCCCCATTGAATGTACCAAAGTGTCTTCACATTTGACCGGCGATGCTAAGACAGACATGGCACAGAAATGTATGGATAACCTGCAGATGCATTTGCAACGATTAAGTCAACGAAATCACAAAGGTGAATTTTGTTGATGTTGTTGACTTATGTGCTAATCAGACATATTTGGTCACGGCATGACAGCCAGATAATCGATGCTAACATGCTATGCTAATCGATGCTAACATGCTATTTACGCTAGCTGTAAAAATTTGAAACCAGATACCCACATTTAATGCGAAACAAACACTTATCAATCGAGGGATTTAAGTTGCTCCAGTGTCACAAGATGCGAAAGTCCTGATCGTTTGATCCGCACATTTTACCGGCGATGCTAATAAGGCATCCATGCTATGGGCCACTTCATTAGGTACACCCAGGCTATGGCCGAATAGCGTCAATAGCTATTCGCTCAATAGCTTCAATTTCATCTTCAATCTCGTTTTCGCTATCTGCCTCCATACTCCGACCATCTGTTTCAATACATGCGTAATCTGTTGAATCGCTTAAGCCGCTGAAATCCGGGTCTGAATCCGAGCTAATGTCGCTATATCTTGCTGTGGTAACCGCCACGTTGTTTATATTGGCAGCACTGTATGACGTCACAGGGAAATGGATAGTGGTTTTGAAGATAGCGAAAATAAGGCACTTTAAAGCTTTATTTAGGGATATTCCAGGACCGGTAAAATTTTGAAAAAAACTTCAAAAAATACAACAAGCCACTGGGAACTGATTTTTATTGTTTTTAACCTTTTGAAATTGTGATAATGTTCCCCTTTAAATCATGCTGCAATGTAAGTTAAAGTCACTTCGCATGTGAAATGACTTCGCGGATGAACAAAACCAAAACTCTCTTTTTGCATGTTGAGTGACAGCTCCGAGCCGTGGTGTGTGCTGCTACGTACATGAAACTTCTGCTGTTTAGTGCGTCACGGCAATTGATATTCACCTCACTAGGTCGCCAAGCGTGAAATAGGAGAGTATACTTTCTCTGGGAAAGCTCTCGGTGGAGGCTGCTGCTCGGGAGAAATCTCTTCCCTGTCACGGATATTGTCAGGAAAGAAAAGCCGGTAGTATGAGTGGATTTTTTTTTTTTTTTTTTCACAAGTTGTACCACCAGGAAACTGAGTTAATCTCAGGTTTCTAGATTGATTATGGTTATTGGTTCAACCATGCACTCAATACCTTTTCTCATGTCAATAAGATGCTTGTTTTCCCCCCAAATAGTTAGGATAAGGGTGTAATTTTTTCATGTACAGTGTTCCCTCGACTATCAAGAGAACATTTTATTTTTATTGTTTTACTTATTTAGGATAACTGAAAGTTATAGACCTTAAAAAAAAGAAATACAATGTTATTGCTTTGATTTGATTTGCTTTGCTTTATATATTTTATTTCTAGAAAAAGTACATTTATAAAGTTAGCAAAGTAAAGAGAATTATATAGTATTTTAGGTAAATATTGACCTAATCCCTAATTTATGAAATCTTTAGTAGAGATGCTTTAAAACTGGCGTGTTAAACACAATGCAAAACAAATTGGGATATTAATCAAGATCAGATGATATGAACAAACATTTTTTTTTGCCATAGTTACTTGTATTATTATTATCATTATATCATGATTACATTACAGTAGTCGTTAAAGAGGTTTGATTGATTCATTGTAACTTTTATTAGTAGATGGCACAGTTCAGTACATATTCCATACATCCATCCATCCATCCATCCATTTTCTACCGCTTATTCCCTTTTGGGGCCCCGGGGGGCGCTGGCGCCTATCTCAGCTACAATCGGGCGGGAGGCGGGGTACACCCTGGACAAGTCGCCACCTCATCGCAGGGCCATCACAGACAGACAGACAACATTCACACTCACATTCACACACTAGGGCCAATTTAGTGTTGCCAATCAACCTATCCCCAGGTGCATGTCTTTGGAAGTGGGACCCCACGCATTCACGGGGAGAACACGCAAACTCCACACAGAAAGATCCCGAGCCTGGGATTGAACCCAGGACTGCAGGACCTTCGTATTGTGAGGCAGACGCACTAACCCCTCTGCCACCGTGAAGCCCACCACTAAATGGTAAAACCTGAATTAGTTTTTTAACTTGTTTAAGTCGGGGTCCACGTAAATCAGTTCATGGTACTTACATATGTAGTGTAGTGTCAGGCACATTTATAATAACATCTAATATTTACGTATTTTTGCAAATTTTAAGCATTCAAAGCGTATTAATTTAGAAAACGCATCACAACATTCCTTTTTTTCCCCTCCCAAATCTAGACTTATTATTAAATCACTGCAGACTTCATGAAAGGTAACAAACATAATAAAACAACACTTATTGTACAAGGTCTGCTGTCATTAGGATGATGACTGCTTGGATGTTCATATATTTCCATTTAGATGAAGAATGTCTCATAATCCACGTAAAGAAAAGGGAAGTGGAACCAAGCGTAAGTTGGTTGTCAAAATGTACCAACATGTCAGACTACATCCCCATCCCTCTACTATCCATGTGAGAGGCATGATTTGTGATCTGGAATAAAGTTTGATGAGCAAGAAAACGAGGAAGCAGCTCATTAGTCGATCATGTCAACATTGGACACCGCAGAGGCCACCACAGTGTATATGTTTATTTTACTTTTAATTCATAGTTGTATGTAGAAGTGGCTGGTTGCATCAGCTCTGCTCTTTAATGTCTTTAATGTTCTTTGTGTTCTTTGATGTTGTAAGAGGGATGTCTACTATGGCTATGAGTAGTTTTTTTCCCTTGGCCTCAGTCTGGACCCCCTCTCCAGGGGCCCAAGTTTAGACCGATTTTTTTATTTTATTTTATTTTAATCTTTTATTTTTTTCTCCCATTCCCCCCCTACTTGTATACCTGTATCTCACCTTTTTGTAAGGGGCGCCGGAAGTTGGCAGACCCGTCAGCAATCCTGTTCTGTATCCCTGTAATGTTTGTCTGATCTTGAATGGGATTGTGCTGAAAATTTTAATTTCCCCTCGGGGATTAATAAACTATGTCTGATTCTGATTGGCACACAAGCTCATGATCTAGGCGCCGCTATGAATAGTTTGTCTACACTCGCGCTTATAACAACAGTGCGACTAATAGTTGATTAATAGTCAAGTTACAAAATGCACATGGGGTTTTGTCGGTGTGATTTAGGTCGTTATTTATTAGGTTTTTTGGGTGGAATAGAAGACTACCGAAAAATTTCAGTTCCTCTTTAAGTTGGTCTCAAAATAATGCTGACATTCATATCATTAATCACCAATAAATTGAAGGACAATATATCGTCGAACCCAATTTGTTAAAGGGGAACATTATCACGATTTCAAAAGGGTTCAAAACAATAAAAAATCAGTTCCCAGTGGCTTGTTGTATTTTTTGAAGTTTTTTTCAAAATTTTACCGGTCCCGGAATATCCCTAAATAAAGCTTTAAAGTGCCTTATTTTCTCTATCATCGAAACCACTATCCATTTCCCTGTGACGTCATACAGTGCTGCCAATATAAACAACATGGCGGTTACCACAGCAAGATATAGCGACATTAGCTCGGATTCAGACTCGGATTTCAGCGGCTTAAGCGATTCAACAGATTACGCATGTATTGAAACAGATGGTCGGAGTATGGAGGCAGATAGCGAAAACGAAATTGAAGATGAAATTGAAGCTATTGAGCGAATAGCGGCCATAGCGTGGGTGTACCTAATGAAGTGGCCCACCGCATGGCTGCCTTATTAGCATCGCCGGCAAGATGTGCGGACCAAACGATCAGGACTCTCGCATCTTGTGACACTGGGGCAACTTAAATCCGTAGATTGGTAAGTGTTTGTTTCACATTAAATGTGGGTATCTAGTTTCAAATGTACATACAGCTAACGTAAATAGCATGTTAGCATCGATTAGCATAGCATGTTAGCATCGATTAGCTGGCAGTCATGCCGTGACCAAATATGTCTGATTAGCAAATAAGTCAACAACATCAACAAAACTCACCTTTGTGATTCCGTTGACTTAATCGTTGCAAATGCATCTGCAGGTTATCCATACATCTCTGTGCCATGTCTGTCTTAGCATCGCCGGTCAAATGTGAAGACAGTCTGGTGCATTCAATGGGGGTCTGGCGGAAGATTTCTTGCCAGTGGTGCAGCTTGAATCCCTCCCTGTTAGTGTTGTTACACCCTCCGACAACACACTGACGAGGCATGATGTCTCAAAGATTCCAAAAAATAGTCGAAAAAAACGCAAAATAACAGAGCTGAGACCCGGTGTTTGTAATGTGAAAATAAATATGGCGGGTGTGTTACCTCGGTGACGTCACGTTCTGACGTCATCGCTAAAAGACCGATAAACAGAAAGGCGTTTAATTTGCCAAAATTCACCCATTTAGAGTTTGGAAATCGGTTAAAAAAATACATAGTCTTTTTTCTGCAACATCAAGGTATATATTGACGCTTGCATAGGTTTGGTGATAATGTTCCCCTTTAATGTCCCAGGCCAACCTCCACAAACTCCACACAGCTTTCACATGCACTAATAACTATAGATAGGCCTAAAACGTACGTCATTTTAACATGAAACCTAAATGGTTATTCAATGTGTTCAATGATACTGTACAACTCTGTGATTTACAGAGGCTGCAGTCAGTGAACCGCAAAATGGAGAGGGAACAGTCATTCATAAGTACAGCGGTATCTTGGTTTAGTAATGCTTAGTAATGCGTTCCAAGCGGTCGGATCAAATTCTGCTTTGAGCCCCAGTTTAACTAGGAGTGGCTCTAAGAAAATGCCATCGAAACATAAAATACTAGCAATAATGATTTAGCTGTATTTTTTTTTAACATGTATGAGTTGATTCAATTTGTTGCTGCATGGAACAGATCAGTGTGTGAATGGGAAACCATTTTCTTCAGCTAAACTCAGACAAAACAGGAATCCTTGTCTGTAGCCCACAGAAGCAAATGGAAACTATTATTAGTCACCTTGAGACAGTCTCCCTGAAACCTAATAGACAGGTTAGAAATAGGATAAATAATGAACTCTGGGTTGAATTTTAACACCCACATTGTGTTAAGAACATCAGCAGCTTTTTAACAACTAAAACATTGCCAAAATCAGAGGAATGTTGTCCAAAACAGACTTAGAAATACTAATCCATGCCTTTGTCTGTCTCCAGCTAGTTAGACTACTGTAATAGCATTCTCACTGGGCTCTGTAAACGAGCCGCAGTACATCTAGAATGCTGCTGCTGGAATCCTGACTAGAACCAGGAAATACGACCGTATTAGTCCAGTGCTTAGGTCACTGCACTGACTTCCTCTTGCTCAGAGAACACACTTTAAAACAGCTCTCCTTGTGTACAAGTCTTTTCATGGTCTTGTGTTAAAGACATATGAACCATCTCGAGCTCTGAGAACCTCAGGGAGTGGTCTCCTGCTGGTGCTCAGAGTCACGACCAAACAAGGTGAGACTGCATTTCAGTTTTAAAAATCTGGAATAGTCTTCCTGAAGATGTGAGACAGGTCTCCGGTGTTGGTGATGTTCAAATCCAGCCTGAGAACACTTAAAAAAAAAAAATAAAGTTAAAGTACCAATAATAGTCACACACACACACTAGGTGTGGTGGAATTACCCTCTGCATTTGAACCATCCCTTTGTTCCACCCCCTGGGAGGTAAGGGGAGCAGTGAGCATCACCGGTGGCCACACTCAGGAATCATTTTGGTGATTTAATCCTCAATTCCAACCCTTGATGCTGAGTGCCAAGCAGGGAGGTAATGGGTCCCATTTTCATAGTCTTTGGTATGACTCGGCTCGGGTTTAAACTCACAACCGACCGATCTCAGGGCATATGACAACTGCAGGTATTTTACCTACAATCTTTGATTTTAATTTTAATTATGATTGTTTCTATGATGATTGTGTTTGGATTTTAATTTGAAGTCTAAATATTTTAATAAATATTTTTTTCTTTTTTGCCTTTTTGTCATTTTCTGTAAATTACTTTGATTTGCCTTGCATGCAAATGAATTCTCCTCTCTAAAGAAACTTGCCCTGCTTTTTTTTAACAGAATCATACAACACTTGTGTGATTGCTGCATAAATTATTGTAAATGACAGAGAATATAAATTGTTAAGAAATGATTGTGGATAATTCACATCTTAAAGCATAACTGTCTTGGGTCTTGATTTAATCAGTTGGTTAGGATGCTAATTTTGCATCTTAGGCAATTATAGTGGTTATCATCACTGTATGCAAAAAACTGAGACATTTTCTGTAAAATGTCATAGTCTGCCCCAACACTAACAACCGAATAAATGCAGTTTCTCGACAAAACTGTTGGTTTGTTAGCTTCTTAGCAGATTTACATCACTGATTGTCATAAAACTTTGTGGATTGATGGTACATCTGCATTACAAGAACCCATTATTTTTTGCTACAAAGTGGGATAACAGTATTTTTATACAAAATTATTGTTTTCGTGCATTACACGTCTGATGTGGGGGTTTTTTTGTCGTTATATGCTTATGTCATTCTTCTTTTCAGGGTTTGAATCGACTACGGAAAGACAATCAAAACGGACGCGATAGCGTTTCGAGGAAAGACTGGCATAACTACGAAGCAATCAAAAGCGATGCCGCCCGATCCGGTCAGTCCCTCGTCAGCAATGACTCGTACAAGTTTGCATAATGTAATTTAAACATTGAATTGAAATCTCGCAGCTTTTTACTGTATGTTGAGCGAGTGCAAACTGTTTGATTTAGGAAATGGTGAACAAGGGAAAGCATTCCCGCTCACGGACGCCGACCGGGTGGACCAGGCCTACCGGGAGAACGGCTTCAACATTTACGTGAGCGACAGGATCTCCCTGAACCGCTCCATCCCTGACATACGCCATCCGAAGTGAGTCTTAATGAGTCATGAATAGGGATGTAACAACATGAACGCTTAATACCATGATTCTCATTACTATTACCACAATATTGTTGAATGTGTTCAAAAAGTCCTAATACACACACTGAAATATTTCAACCTAGTGTCTTTTTTAAAATAACTACAATAAATAGACAGTGCTAGAAATCCCACTATTTTCCATAATGTTTTTCTTATGCTTCACAGATAGTGTTTGAGTTTTAGTATTTTGTCTGTGTTTTTAATGGCTAAGCTTTAAAATGTATTAAAGTGAAAAGTGCGTAACAAATAATTAATTTAAACTACAGATGTCCGATAATATCGGACTACCGATATTATTGGCCGATAAATGCTTTAAAATGTAATATCGGAAATTATCGGTATCGGTTTCAAAATGATCAAAACACAATAGTTTTTTTAAAACGCCGCTATGACCAGAGATCTACAGAGCACCAATTAACCTTAAAGCACTGCCTTTGCGTGCCGGCCCAATCACATAATATCAACAGATTTTCACACACACAAGTGAATGCAAGGCATACTTGGTCAACAGCAATGCAGGTCACACTGAGGGTGGCCGTATTATTAACTTTAACACTGTTACAAATATGCACCACACTGTGAACCCACACCAAACAATGACAAACACGTTTCGGGAGAACATCCGCACCGTAACACAATATAAACACAAAAGAACAAATAACCAGGGCCCCTTGCAGCACTAACTCTTTCGGGATGCTACAATATACACTCCCCCTCCCCCAACTCAACTCCGCCCCCACAACCCTGCCCACTTCAACATCCTCATTGTCTCTCAGGGAGAGCATGTCCCAAGCTGCTGTTTTGAGGCATGTCAAAAAAAATTATGCACTTTGTGACTTCAATAATAAATATTACGCAGAGCCATGTTGGCATTTTTTTTCCATAACTTGAGTTGATTTATTTTGGAAAACCTTGTTACATTGTTTAATGTATGCAGCGGGGCATCACAACAAAATTAGGCATAATAATGTGTTAAGTCCACGACTGTATATATTGGTATCGGTTGATATCAGTATCGGTAATTAAGAGTTGGACAATATCGGAATATCGGATATCGGCAAAAAAGCCATTATCGGACATCTCTAATTCAAACAGTAACAATAACCGTCAGAAGTATTACCGCGGTTGTAATCATTACCGTTTATTGTTACACCTCTGGTCATGAATCTTTTATGCCTTTTTTTTTTTTTTTTTTACAAGGTCTAAATAGCCCCTTTAGAGATGAGAAATAAATTGTGGTAAACTAGGCTAGCTGTTACGATTGGGTGGCATGGTAATGAGCGGATTGTTTCCCCAAGATGCAAGCGGAACTCCGGAGGCAGTGTGCAGGTATAAAAGTTAAATATTTTCCATAAATCAGTCATGAATACAAGAATTCAGGAAAAGCTTGCCGATAGCACCGGAAGCTAAAGCAAAGCTATGGAAAGGCTTAGCATCGAAAACACGAACAAGAAGCAAGGATTATCAAACGTAAATGTTGCATGAAGCAAACAAATCAACCAGACCAAGTGTGGTGAAAGGCAGGAATAAATAGCTCTCTGATTAGTGCCTGGGAGCAGGTAATCAGAGGCAGGTAAAAATAATTAGCACGCATGGCAACCAGGAAACACAAACCCAGGGGTGCTGAAACATCACTAAGGGGGTCTTCAACTAAAAAAAAACATGATTCGGGCAACAGATCATTACAGTAGCCTTGATTTTGGAATTCAAAAGTGTTTTTAGCCTGCCCTTTGAGGAACACACCTTATTGTCTCTGTAACTTTAATGCTAAAGAGCTGGATTAGTCCAAGCCTTTTGTACAGTTAATACACTTTTTAACTCTGTGCCAGCCTCATAGATACTATGTAACCTTGATTATGTTTACACTGCAGGCTTAAGTTGCCCAGATCTTTGTGGTAGTGTGCCTACAATTATGCTTCATAAAACTTGCTGAATTGTAAACTTAAAAAAAGGATTATATTTTCTAATTTCTCTTTTTTCCACCAAAGTATCGGTATAAACGCGGACAGGCCCCAATGTGGCCTCAATATGGCCTAGACGTCACTTCCATGCGCAGTTCGATACTATGAAAACAGAGAAAGTAATATTACTACTACTTTTAAAAATAAAAGCCACCACAACTCAAAAATGACGTTGTTTTAATGTTAAAACAAATATATAATGTCCTGTAATGTAATGTAATGTAATGTAATATAATGTATGTATGAATGGATATATTTATTGTAATATATTTGGGAGATTTCTAATCTTTTTATGGCTGCTAAGTAGAAGAGACACAGACATCAGCAATGATTAGATTAGATTAGATTAGATAGTACTTTATTTATTCCTTCGGGAGAGTTCCTTCAGGAAAATTAAAATTTTCAGCCCAATCCCGTTCAAAATGAGACAAAAACATTACAGGGAGACAGAACAGGATCGCTGACGGGTTTGCCGGCTTCCAGCGCCCCTTACAAAAAAAAATTAGATACAGGTAAACAAGGGGGGGGGTTCAAATAAAATAAAAGGAAATAAAAAAATCGGTCTAAGCCTGGACCCTGGAGAGGGGGTCCAGACTGAGGCCAAGGGAAAAAAACAACAACAACTCAGCCATAGTACACATTCCTCTCACATGTGTGTGAGAGGGAAACATCAAACATCAAAGAACACAAAGGACTTTAAAGCAGCGGATACAACCAGCTACTTCTACATACAGCTATGAATAAAAACTAAAAGAAACATATACACTGTGGTGGCCTCTGTGGTGTTCCACGCCATCGTCCGCTGGGGTGGAGGGAGCATGGCCAGAGACAGGAGCAGACCCAACAAAGCAACCAACTCCTGTCCAGTGTCCAGTCCGCATGGATGAGCGAGGATACATTAGGGTTTTTTTTTTCCAACTCACGTAAAAAACACCAAAGCATATACTTGTACGTTTTCTGGTCCTTCAGCAATTGCTGTTTCTTGGCAAAGTATATATACGGTCGCGATCAAAAGTTTACATACACTTGTAAAGAACATAATGTCATGGCTGTCTTGAGTCTCCAATAATTTTTACAACTATTTTTTTTTTTTTTAATGAGAGAGTAATTGGAGCACATACTTGTTTGTCACAAAAACATTCATGAAGTTTGGTTCTTTTATGAATTTATTATGGGTCTACTGAAAGTGTGACCAAATCTGCTGGGTCTAAAGTATTCATACAGCAATGTTAATATTTGGTTGCTTGTCCCTTGGTAAGTTTCACTGCAATAAAGCACTTTTGGTAGCCATCCACAAGCTTCTGGCAAGCTTCTGGTTGAATTTTTGACCACTCCTCTTGACAAAATTGGTGCAGTTCAGCTAAATTTGTTGGTTTTCTGACATGAACTTGTTTCTTCAACATTGACCACGTTTAAATCAGGACTTTGAGAAGGCCATTCTCAAACCTTTATTTCGAGCCTGATTTAGCCATTCCTTTACCACTTCTGACGTGTGCTTGGGGGTCACTGTCCTGTTGGAACACCCAACTGCGCCAAAGACCCAACCTCCGGGCTGATGATTTTACGTTGTCTTGTAATTTGGAGGTAATCCTTCTTTTTCATTGTCCCATTTAAAGCACCAGCTCCATTGGCAGCAAAACAGGCCCAGAGCATAATGCTACCCCCACCATGTTTGACGGTAGGAATGGTGTTCCACGGATTAAAGGCTCCACATTTTCTCCTCCAAACATATTGCAGCTCAATTTGTGTGTCATCTGACATCACATGGACAAAGCTAAGACCTTCTGGAGGACAGTTCTGTGGTCTGAAGAAACAAAACATGAGCTGTTTGGCCACAATACCCAGCAATAATAACTTGAGGGCAAAACATGTCCTGTAATGTAATGTAATATAATATAATGGAGCAGTTCAGGGGTGAGATGGGAAGCGCTATGGTGCTAACATTACAGTTACGTTGATATAGCGACATCATACTAGGGTACTCTTTTAAAAAAAAATATATATATATATATATATATAGAACAACAAAATGATAGCTGGCATAGCTCCAGGATTTTTTATGTGTAGCGAATTCTGCTTTAAGCACGAACAGCAGATTATTATCCCGTTTTGTGCTCATAAACAGGGATACCGGGACACATACTGTATTACTGTTGGAACATCATAAAAGGTCTATTTCACATAATGGGGGCCCTTTTAAATGCAATAGCGATCACACAACACAGTTACAGTAATGTCCATGTTTTTATAAGTGACAAGTGTCACATCAGTTGGTTTTATAGGTCGTGCAACGCCGTCCAACCAAAAAACACTTGATTTCAATTGCTTCTAGTCGTGTACCCAATAACCCTCGGAGAAAATGGCCATTTTTCTGCAACACAACATATCCTTTAGGGTCAATATGAGCAGTTTCTTGTGAATTGAGGTAGGCCACAGAGGACTGCAGGTTTAAATCGCAGCCAAGACTGCAGTAAGCAGGTTATCTTAGAGATTGGCACTCCATCTAAAAAATAAAAGAAATTCCCAGCCTGTCTTTGGCAGGCTCAAAAAGCAGATCATTGGTGCAGAGATTTTTTTTAGGAATGGGCTGAGACACATCTTATACTTTCTCCCACAGATCGGTATTTTCTCTTTCATAAGGGCTCATGTATTCACTATTCCTAATGGAATTTTTCAGTTACGGAAGGTTTGTTGGGCACACGTTCACAATTTGTAAAAAAAAATAAAAAATACAAAGTAAAATAAAGTGACGGACAGGAAGTGTGCATCGCCTCAGACTGCAACATGCCACTGCCCAGTCTTTGGTAAGCAATAGTGTTGTAACGATACCAATATTTTGGTACCGGTACTAAAATTATGTCAGTACTTTGCAGTACTTTTCTAAATAAAGAGGACCCCAAAAAAATTGCATTATTGGTTTTATTTTAACAAAAACATCTTAGGGTATATTATACATATCTTTCTTATTGCAGTTAAAGGCCTACTGAAACCCACTACTACCCCCCACGCAGTCTGATAGTTTATATATCAATGATGAAATATTAACATTGCAACACATGCCAATACGGCCTTTCTAGTTTACTAAATTGCAATTTTAAGTTTCCCGCGAGTTTCGTCTTGAAAACGTCGTATAATGATGACGTGTACGCAAGACGTCACCGGTTTTTAGAAAGTATGAGCGCTGCACACACACACAGCTAAAAGTCGTCTGCTTTAACCGCATAATTACACAGTATTTTGGACATCTGTGTTGCTGAATCTTTTGCAGTTTGTTCTATTAATACTGGAGAAGTCAAAGTAGAAAGATGGAGTTGGGAAGTTTTAGCCTTTAGCCACACAAACACACGGTGATTCCTTGTTTAAAATTCCTGGGGGTGAAAATTTACTATGGATCAGAGCGCGGTCAAGCGAACATGAATCACGACAGAATGTCAACCAGCAGGTTTCGGTGAGAAAATTGTGGTTAAAAAGTCGCTTCTTACCGGAGAAAAGCTGAGCTTGTGCCGTCCATAGCTGCCGTCGACTCCCCTGAGACATTGGCGTCAACACACCCGTGGAGACACCCCTTTGACTATCAGGTACTATTAAACTCACTAAAACACTAGCAACACAATAGAAAGATAAGGGATTTCCCAGAATTATCCTAGTAAATGTGTCTAAAAACATCTGAATCCGTCCCAATGCAATCGCGTTTTTTTTCTTTTCTAGTCCGTCACTATCAATATCCTCAAACACGAATCTTTCATCCTCGCTCGAATTAATGGGGAAATTATCGTTTTCTCGGTTCGAATAGCACTTTTTGTTGGAGGCTCCCGTTAAAATCAATGTGAATATGTGAGGAGCCATCAACATGTGACGTCATCGTCCGCGACTTCCGGTAGAGGCAGGGCTTTTCTCTTAGCACCGAAAGTTGCGAACTTTACTGTGGATGTTCTCTACTAAATCCTTTCAGCAAAAATATGGCAATATCGCGAAATGATCAAGTATGACTCATAGAATGGATCTGCTATCCCCGTTTAAATAAGAAAATCTCATTTCAGTAGGCCTTTAAGTTCTTAAATAAAATAGTAAACATACAAGCTAACTTGTCTTTTAGTAGTAAGTAAGGAAACAAAGGTTCCTAATTAGTCTGCTGACATATGCAGTAACATATTGTGTCATTTATCTTTCTATTATTTTGTCAACATTATTAAGGACAAGTGGTAGACAATTCATTATTAATCTACTTTTTCATTTACTGTTAATATCTGCTTACTTTCTCTTTTTATTACATATTCTATTTACACTTCTGTTAAAAATTTAATAATCACTTATTCTGCTGTTGTTTCATACTTTACATTAGTTTTGAATGATACCACACATTTAGGAATTGATCCGATACCAAGTAGTTACAGGATCATACATTGGTCATATCCAAAGTCCTCATGTGTCCAGTGACATATTTCCTGAGTTTATAAACATAATGTACATTTTTTTAAAACGAAAGATGTGTTGATGCCCAAAAATATCGACGTAATCATATTAGTATCGACTCGATAAGGTGCCTGTACTTGATATCATCACAGTGGATGTCAGCTGTAGATCCACCAACTTACAATTTAATATTGACGCCGGTGAGCTACGGTGTGTAGTGGAAGCATGTTTAGTTATTCCTCGTCCTGCAGGGATGATACTTGTAAGAAACTTACTTTATTTGTCCTCATGGAGGTGAGGATTAGTGGTTTAGAAGTAGCTACAACACTGCTGGCGGTGGATGGACGTTAGCTGCTAGCCAGCAAGCCATGTCTTAAAGTAGGCTGACCATATTCTGAAATCCCAAAAAGAGGACACATATATGCGTGCCAAGGTGGGCAGCACGCCAAGGCCAAGACTAGGTGAAAATTTGCCAATGATACTTGAACTTGCTTTATAAATAATATATTTATATAAGTAAAGCATTTTTTCTCCTCTGTTGACAGCAGTGATGGCGCTACAACTTTTCAAAATGGTGTCCCATGGACCCCATCAAGTAATAAAAATGGGGTCCCACAGTACATTTTTGGGGTCCCACTTTTTTGTAAGCGTTTTGAAAACAAATGATAAAGATGTGCATTGTCCTGTTGTATCTCACGTTCTATATTGTGTTTTAGAAAAGGTTGTCATAAACGTTACTTAGTTCAATAAAATAAATGATATAAAAATAAGACAAATTTATATGCATATGTAAATGTATTCAGTTATACACATTCATTCACTTTCTTCTTTCCTTCATGGATCTAAACCTTACCGTGGCTGGTAGTTTTTTTCCATGTTTTTATTTAATGAGTTGTAGGTGTATTTATTTCAGTATAAAAGTGTACAAAGTATTTTGCGTCGGTCATGAAATTATGATAATGGTGTGCCAGGACATACATATATTTTATATTTAAGGCTTTAAATCTCTGGATTCTACATCAACTTCAAATATATTCCTCATTTCAAAATGTTTTTTGTTTTTTTTGTTGATTGTTTATTTTCCGCCCTTTTTTGTCAACCAAAAGTACATTTTTTCATGGCAAACACACAAAATATGCAAAATCTTCCACCAAAAATACAAAAATATTTTTCAAAGTGGAATATTTGATGTGACGTAATTGGGGTTGAGGCGGGGGTGTAAAGTGTAGTATCCCGGAAAAGTCAGTGTTGCAAGGGGTTCTGGGTATTTGTTCTGTTGTATTTATATTGTGCTACGGTGCGGATGTTCTCCCAAAATGTGGTTGTCCTTCTTGTTTGGTGTGGGTTCACAGTGTGGCACATATTTGTAACAGTGTTAAAGTTGTTTATACGACCACCTTCAGTGTGACCTGTATGGCTGTTGACCAAGTATGCCTTGATTGTCAATGAATCCCCTACCCCGCTCTCTCGGTCTCTGCCCCTCCCTCAAGAACGCACACTTTCACAATCTGTTTTGTTTTTAACCCCGTACATACATTGAAAAAACAATCAACTTTGACACAAAACGCCGGACATTTGAGGCATTTAAGAGACTACGCCCGGACACCCCGGACAGTCCCGCAAAAGAGGACATGTCCGGGGAAAAGAGGACGTATGGTCAGTCTACTTAAAGCTCCTCTTCCGGTGGGCATTTCAGTGTTACAACTTCACCTTTATCTTTAGTTTTTAAACCAAAATGCGTCAGTTCTCCCTTTTCGGTCTACACATTGTGTCTGCTTCTAAGTACTCCGTGATTGTGCGCCGGCAAACATGCTTGTCTGCTTGAAATACAGCAATGTCACGACCTGACTTCGACGCGGGACCGGTATGTTTCAGAGACGGTATCGTAGCGATAATGATTTATTAGTATCGCGGTACCATACTAATACCGGTGTACCGTACAACCCTAGTAAGAAAGAATCAATGCTAGCTGCTTAGAAGAAGCCATAGCCTGGAGTCTCTGTTCTGCTCTTGTATCCCGTTTTGCCTTCCAGTGAAATAAATCCTGTGGAACCTTGATTTACGAACTTAATTAGATCTTGAACAGGGTTTGTAAATAGAAACGTTTGTATATTGAAGCAAATTTTTTCTTAAAGAAACAATGTAAACATGAATAATGGGTTGCAGCCTTGACAACAGTCCATATTTTACTAATGGTTTGTAAAGGAACAACGTTATAATCAATGTTCTTTTGATCATAATCATCATAATTACTTAATTTGATATGGAATTGATTCACCGTGCAGCCCTACTGTACTACATACTGTTGGTTGTATGGAAACCAATTCTTCTTGACAATGGCAATCATCACTAACCTTCAAAGTCAACACCTCTGCAGAATGTGTGAACCACAGCGACAGCTCTGGAACAGGTTTTGTTCAGTTGACAGGGCTATGTCGTAAGGAAAAGCTAAAAAAAAATGAAACAAAACATGTACTGCTGTCTCTCTCTTTTTTCTGACTCATTAAAGGACACACAGCTGAAAATAGGAAAATGTTTGTAGCGCTATAAATATTGTCCTGTAAAGAGCAGCGGACCTGCTGCCTCGTTTTTGTCACCGTTCAGCCTTCAGTGCTTTGCTGTTACTTCCTGACCTCACTGTGGGAAACAAATTTAAAGATGTTTCTCCACTCCAGTGGGCTTCCAAACTTATTCCCACCCTTGACTTATTTGAGAAAGTTTTTATATGCGCGATTTTGTGTCAAAATCAACCTCCCGTATTTCCTTGAATAGCCGCCAGGCAGGTAATATGCACCTGCCTTGAATTACTGCCGGGTAAAACTCGCTCCCCAAATTTATTACCGCATGCTTTATTTTTACCACCGGGTCAAATACGTGATGTCACGAGTGACGCTTCCCCTGCCGTCATTTTCAAAATAGCGGAGGAGGTGTTTTTTGCCTTTACTGTGTGTAAACCAGGGGTCTTTTTCAACAGCCATACAGATCACACTAATGGTTGTGATATAAAACAATTTTAACACTCTTACTAATATGGGCCACACTCTGTGAACCCTAACCAAACAACAACAACAAACACATTTCTGGAGAACATTGGCTCTGTAACACATTGTATACGCAACATAAGAATTACCCAGAATTCCAATGCATCCATGACTCTTGGCTATATTATACACTTGCTAGAACCAACCAACCCCCTCCGTGCGTCGGTTGAGGTGGGCAAGGTTGGGTGCGCGTGTATAATATACCGGTAGCCAAGAGTCATGGATGCATTGGAATTCTGGGTAATTATTTTGTTGCATTTATAAGTGTTACAGAGCCAATGTTCTCCAGAAATGTGTTTGTTATTATTGTTTGGTTAGGGTTCACAGAGTGTGGCGCATATTAGTAAGAGTTTTAAAGTTGTTTATATCACAACCATCAGTGTAAACGGTATGGCTGTTGACCAAGTATACATTGCAATCTCGTATGACATGCAGCGAAATGCATCTGTCCTGCTTGCACGCAGATAGCATGGTGCAAGGGTGGGCGCGATGACATGTTGTAGAGCAGTGGTCCCCAACCACCGGGCCGCGACCGCAGAAGAATGTTTTTTTTTTGTTTTTTTTTTATCACACTCAATTTTTTACTGCATGCCATTGGTAAACACAGGGGTTAGAAGAGGTTTTAAAATTATTAGCGCTTGCTTACTTTTACCGCATGCCTTGAGTAAGCGCAGGAGTGAGAAGAGGTTTTAAATTAATTAGCGCCCCGTTGGCTATTCAAGGGGAATACGGTAACCCTTGTTGACTTCTGAGACACAGAAGGAGGTGAATTAAATAGGTTCTAGAAAAAAAAATTACATTTGTAAAGTTACAAAGGACTTAAAATTTTAGTTTCAGTTCATTTCCTACATGCATACGATACAATGTAATGCATCACATATTTGCGGTTCTTTCATTACAGCACTTCCGAAAAGGAGTAGGAAGAAGCTGAGCTTATTTAATCCTACCCATTTTCATACCATAGCAATTTTATCCCTTTTCCTTGTTGTCTGTAACAGAAGAGTGAATAAATAATAAATAAATAATATACAATAGTGAGTAAACAAATATTAAATACATAAATCATCTTTCTCTAAAAAAAAAAAAGGGATCAAAATCCATCCATATATCTATTTTCTACAGCGTGTCCCTTTTGGTGTCACAGGGGGTGCTGGAGCCTTAATCATAATTGTTGTTTTGTGTACTTTGTGAACACTTGTAGTTTGAGCAGTCTCTTATACTGAATCATTTTGGTGCTTTACTTTATTTTTTTAACTGATCCATTCCATAATTTTAATTCCACATACAGATATGCTAAAGGTTTTAAGTGTTGTATGAGCATTACAAATGTTTGAAATGAGATTTACCTTTAAGGATATAGTTCTCCTCTTTTGTTGAGAAGAATTGTTGTACATTCTTGGTTAGCAGGTTACAGTTTGCTTTGTACGTAAATTTAGCTGTTTGCAAATGCACCAAATCGTTGAATTTCAATATTTTTGATTCAATAAATAAAGTGTTTTTATGTTCTCTGTAGCCAACATTATGTATTATTCTAATTGATCTTTTTTGTAACACCGTTTGTCAATGAAGTGCACGTTTGTATTTGTTTCCCCATATTTCTACACAATAACACAGATATGGTAACACTAGTGAGCGGAAGAGATGCACAACAATTCTTCTCAACAAAAGAGGAAATATGTAACCATGGAGAAAAATCTAATTTGAAAGATTTGTATGCTCGTACAACACTTAAGACCTTTAGCATATCTGTATGTGGAATTAAATTATGGAAGGAATTACAAGGGAAATTAAACAAAGCACCAGTAGGATTCAATTCAAGAGACTGTTCAAACTACAAGTGCTCACAAAGTACAAAGAACAACAATTATCATAAATATATTAAACCTTAAAAAAAAATTCAATACTTTTTTTTATCTATTCAATTTTGGTTAACGTACTTGATTATTCATAGTTTATTCATTCACTGTTCTTTTACAAACAGTAAACAAATAAATGGTATAAAACTGCTTTAATATGAAAGGGGGTAGGATTAAATAAGCTCTGCTTCTTTCTTCTCCTTTTTGGACGTGGTGTAATGAAACAACTGGAAATATGTGATGCAGGACATGGTAATCACTTGTTCGAAACAAATTGAACTGAACTGAACTTCTCCCTGCGCCCTTGTGGACATGTTGAATTGTACTAGTGTAACTATGGGATGTTTTTCAATGTAACTTATCCAGCAAACAAAATTATTACCAACTTTTACCAAGGATAATTGCTCTTGCGCACAGCCTGTAAAAGCCAGTAATTTTGCAAACGTGCAACAATTTGTCAGGTTGACCAAGCAATTTTAAGGTAGTATCGGATGTGTGTTTGTTCATCAATGCCTGTACACGGGTGTCACTCACTTCCGCCTTGTTGTGTATTTTATACACTTCATTAGACACAGAGGCTGACTAATCTCGTGTCAAACTATCCGATGTTGTGTTGTTGCATTAGTATCTGGGTGGCAAACATGTCGTGACATTAAAGGGGAACATTATCGCAATTTCAAAAGGGTTACAAACAATAAAAAATCAGTTCCCAGTGGCTTGTTGTATTTTTTGAAGTTTTTTTCAAAATTTTACCGGTCCCCGAATATCCCTAAAAAAAGCATGATTTTGTGCTTGATTTTCGCTATTTGCGATGCGACTATCCATTTCCCTGTGACGTCATACAGTGCTGTCAATGTAAACAAACAACGGCGAATACCACAGCAAGATATAGCGACATTAGCTCGGATTCAGACTCGGATTTCAGCGGCTTAAGCGATTCAACAGATTAAGCATGTATTGAAACGGATGTTTGGAGTATGAAAGTATTGAAGAAAAAACTGAAGCTATTGAGCGAATAGCTATTGACGCTATTCATAGCCATAGCATGGCCGAATAGCTGCGTTAGCATTGCCGGTTAAATTTGCAGACCAAACGATCAGGACTTTTGCATCTCTTGACACTGGAGCAACTTAAATCCTTCGATTGGAAAGTGTTTTTTTCGCATCAAATGTGGGTGGAAGGAAACGTAATATAGTTGCAAATGCATCTGCAGGTTATCCATACATCTCTGTGCCATGTCTGTTTTAGCACCGCCGGTATATAGCATGTTAGCATCGATTAGCGTAGCCTGTTAGCATCGATTAGCTGGCAGTCAACATCAACAAAACTCACCTTTGTGAATTCATTGACTTTATAGTTGCAAATGCATCTGCAGGTTATCCATACATCTCTGTGCCATGTCTGCTTTAGCACCGCCGGTAAAAAGCATGTTAGCGTCGATTAGCATAGCATGTTAGCATCGATTAGCTAGCAGTCACGCCGCAACCAAATATGTCTGATTAGCACATAAGTCAATATCAACAAAACTCACCTTTGTGATTTCGTTGAATTTATCGTTGAAAATGCATCTGCAGGTTATCCATACATCTCTGTGCCATGTCTGCCTTAGCATCGCCGGTAAATGTGGAGACACTCTGGCACATTCAATGGGGGTCTGGCGGCAGACACTTTTGCATCTTCAGGCCAGTGGTGCAACTTGAATCACCTGTTAGTGTTACACCCTCCGACAACACACCGACGAGGCATGATGTCTCCAAAGTTCCAAAAAAATAGTCGAAAAAACGGAAAATAACAGAGCTGAGACCCAAATGCTTGCAATGTGTTGAAAATAAAAATGGCGGCTGTATTACCTCGGGGACGTCACGTTCTGACGTCATCGCAAAAAGAGCGATAAACAGAAAGGCATTTAATTCGCCAAAATTCACCCATTTAGTGTTTGGAAATCGGTTAAAAAAATCTATAGTCTTTTTTCTGCACCATCAAGGTATATAATGACGCTTACATAGGTCTGGTGATAATGTTCCCTTTAAAGCCATGAGAAAGGATCCAACAAAATGTTTCCACCCAAAAATTGTGTTAGTTCTTCTAGAATAAACCCGTAAAGTCTACAAGAGAAAAAAATTGCCGTTTCAAGTGAACAAAGTCGTAACATTACAAGAAAACATGTATCATAATATGTTATTATATTAGGAAGTCCTTATTTTCACTTTTTTTTCTGAGGAAAAACATGTATATATTGGATGTTTTTAATAAAGTTGTAATGTTAATTTAATGAGTACAGGTTCTGACATTTTTGATCAAACGACAAAAAGTCGTTTTGTTAAGAGATCCCACACAAAGTCAAAAAAGCAGACCACTCTTCATTTTTCTGAAGAAAAAAATTTAATGTTTTGAGAAAAGTGTCCTACTTTTATGAGAATATGTCGTAATATTACAAAGTAGTGTTGTTACGATGAATTACTATGATAGTTTTCATCTAAGATATTTTTTTTTAAAGTTGTAATGATTAATTATCATTTCATGACACTACGTTGAAAGAACCAAACAGAAAAGTTGCAAATTTATTAGATTTTCCATTTAAAAAAAAATGTTGCAAAAAATATTTAGCAAGAACATGTTATATTGGGCTTCACGGTGGAAGAGGGGTTAGTGCCACCGTGAAGTACTCTGTGATTGTGCGTCGCCAAACATGCTTGTCTGCATGTAATACAGCAATGTCACGACCTGACTTCGATGCATGACCGGCACGTTTCGGAGACGGTATCGTAGCGAAAATTATTTATTAGTATGGTGGTACTATACTAATACCGGTGTACCGTACAACCCTAGTAAGCAAGAATCAATGCTAGCTATAGTGCTTAGAAGAAGCCATAGCCTGGAGTCTCTGTTCTGCTCTTGTATCCCTTTTTGCCTTCCAGTGAAATAAATCCAGTGGAACCTTGATTTGCGAACTTAATTAGATCTTGAACAGGGTTTGTAAATAGAAACGTTTGTATATTGAAGCAAATTTTTTCTTAAAGAAACAATGTAAACATGAATAATGGGTTCCAGCCTAAACAACAGTCCATATTTTTCTAACGGTTTGTAAAGGAATAACGTTATAATCAATGTTCTTTTGATCACAATCATCATAATTACTTAATTTGATATGGAATTGATTCACCGTGCAGCCCTACTGTACTACATACTGTTGGTTGTATGGAAACCAATTCTTCTTGACAATGGCAATTATCACTAACCTTCAAAGTCAACACCTCTGCAGAATGTGTGAACCACAGCGGCAGCTCTGGAACAGGTTTTGTTCAGTTGACAGGGCTATGTCGTATGGAAAAGCTAAAAAAAAAAAAGCAACAAAACATGTACTGCTGTCTCTCTCTTTTTTCTGACTCATTAAAAGACACACAGCTGAAAATAAGAAAATGTTTGTAGCGCTATAAATATTGTCCTGTAAAGAGCAGCGGACCTGCTGCCTCATTTTTGTCACCGTTCAGCCTTCAGTGCTTTGCTGTTACTTCCTGACCTCACTGTGGGAAACACATTTAAAAATGTTTCTCCACTCCAGTGGGCTTCCAAACTTATTTCCACCCTTGACTTATTTGAGAAAGTTTTTATAAGAGCGATTTTGTGTCAAAACTAAACTACCGTATTTCCTTGAATAGCCGCCAGGCAGGTAATATGCACCTGCCTTGAATTACTGCCGGGTAAAACTCGCTCCCCAAATTTATTACCGCATGCTTTACTTTTACCACCGGGTCAAATACGTGATGTCACGAGTGACGCTTCCCCTGCCGTCATTTTCAAAATAGCGGAGGAGGTGTTTTTTGCCTTTACTGTGTGTAAACCAGGGGTCTTTTTCCACAGCCATACAGATCACACTAATGGTTGTGATATAAAATTATTTTAACACTCTTACTAATATGCGCCACACTCTGTGAACCCTAACCAAACAACAATAACAAACACATTTCTGGAGAACATTGGCTCTGTAACACATTGTATACGCAACATAAGAATTACCCAGAATTCCAATGCATCCATGACTCTTGGCTATATTATACACTTGCTAGAACCAACCAAACCCCTCCGTGCGTCGGTTGAGGTGGGCAGGGTTGGGTGCGCGTGTATAATATACCGGTAGCCCAGAGTCATGGATGCATTGGAATTCTGGGTAATTCTTTTGTTGCATTTATAAGTGTTACAGAGCCAATGTTCTCCAGAAATGTGTTTGTTATTATTGTTTGGTTAGGGTTCACAGAGTGTGGCACATATTAGTAAGAGTTTTAAAGTTGTTTATATCACAACCATCAGTGTAAACGGTATGGCTGTTGACCAAGTATACATTGCAATCTCGTAGGACAAGCAGCGAAATGCATTCGTCCTGCTGGCACGCAGATAGCATGGTGCAATGGTGGGCACGATGTCATGTTGTAGAGCAGTGGTCCCCAACCACCGGACCGCGACCGCAGAAGAATGTTTTTTTTTTTTTTTTTTTTTTTTTTTTTTTTTTTTTTTTTTTTTTTTATCACACTCAATTTTTTAATGCATGCCATTGGTAAACGCAGGAGTTAGAAGAGGTTTTAAAATTATTAGCGCTTGCTTACTTTTACCGCATGCCTTGAGTAAGCGCAGGAGTGAGAAGAGGTTTTAAATTAATTAGCGCCCCGTTGGCTATTCAAGGGGAATACGGTAACCCTTGTTGACTTCTGAGACACAGAAGGAGGTGGATTAAATAGGTTCTAGAAAAAAAAACTACATTTGTAAAGTTACAAAGGACTTAAAATTTTAGTTTCAGTTCATTTCCTACATGCATATGATACAATGTAATGCATCACATATTTGCGCTTCTTTCATTACAGCACTTCCGAAAAGGAGTAGGAAGAAGCTGAGCTTATTTAATCCTACCCATTTTCATACCATAGCAATTTTATCCCTTTTCCTTGTTCTCTGTAACAGAAGAGTGAATAAATAATAAATAAATAATATACAATAGTGAGTAAACAAATATTAAATACATAAATCATCTTTCTCTTAAAAAAAAAGGGATCAAAATCCATCCATATATCTATTTTCTACAGCTTGTCCCTTTTGGTGTCACAGGGGGTGCTGGAGCCTTAATCATAATTGTTGTTTTGTTTACTTTGTGAACACTTGTAGTTTGAGCAGTCTCTTATACTGAATCATTTTGGTGCTTTGTTTGATTTTTTTAATTGATCCATTCCATAATTTTAATTCCACATACAGATATGCTAAAGGTTTTAAGTGTTGTATGAGCATTACAAATGTTTGAAATGAGATTTACCTTTAAGGATATAGTTCTCCTCTTTTGTTGAGAAGAATTGTTGTACATTCTTGGTTAGCAGGTTACAGTTTGCTTTGTACGTAAATTTAGCTGTTTGCAAATGCACCAAATCGTTGAATTTCAATATTTTTGATTCAATAAATAAAGTGTTTTTATGTTCTCTGTAGCCAACATTATGTATTATTCTAATTGATCTTTTTTGTAACACCGTTTGTCAATGAAGTGCACGTTTGTATTTGTTTCCCCATATTTCTACACAATAACACAGATATGGTAACACTAGTGAGCGGAAGAGATGCACAACAATTCTTCTCAACAAAAGAGGAAATATGTAACCATGGAGAAAAATCTAATTTGAAAGATTTGTATGCTCGTACAACACTTAAGACCTTTAGCATATCTGTATGTGGAATTAAATTATGGAAGGAATTACAAGGGAAATTAAACAAAGCACCAATATGATTCAATTCAAGAGACTGTTCAAACTACAAGTGCTCACAAAGTACAAAGAACAACAATTATCATAAATATATTAAACCTTAAAAAAAAATTCAATAATACTTTTTTTTATCTATTCAATTTTGGTTAACGTACTTGATTATTCATAGTTTATTCATTCACTGTTCTTTTACAAACAGTAAACAAATAAATGGTATAAAACTGCTTTAATATGAAAGGGGGTAGGATTAAATAAGCTCTGCTTCTTACTTCTCCTTTTTGGACGTGGTGTAATGAAACAACTGGAAATATGTGATGCAGGACATGGTAATCACTTGTTCGAAACAAATTGAACTGAACTGAACTTCTCCCTGCGCCCTTGTGGACATGTTGAATTGTACTAGTGTAACTATGGGATGTTTTTCAATGTAACTTATCCAGCAAACAAAATTATTACCAACTTTTACCAAGGATAATTGCTCTTGCGCACAGCCTGTAAAAGCCAGTAATTTTGCAGTGTTTTCCATTACCGTGCCGTTTATAAAGAATGTCAACAACGGTAAAACGTGCAACAATTTGTCAGGTTGACCAAGCAATTTTAAGGTAGTATCGGATGTGTGTTTGTTCATCAATGCCTGTACACGGGTGTCACTCACTTCCGCCTTGTTGTTTATTTTATACACTTCATTAGACACAGAGGCTGACTAATCTCGTGTCAAACTATCCGATGTTGTGTTGTTGCATTAGTATCTGGGTGGCAAACATGTCGTGACATTAAAGGGGAACATTATCGCAATTTCAAAAGGGTTACAAACAATAAAAAATCAGTTCCCAGTGACTTGTTGTATTTTTTGAAGTTTTTTTCAAAATTTTACCGGTCCCCGAATATCCCTAAAAAAAGCATGATTTTGTGCTTGATTTTCGCTATTTGCGATGCGACTATCCATTTCCCTGTGACGTCATACAGTGCTGTCAATGTAAACAAACAACGGCGAATACCACAGCAAGATATAGCGACATTAGCTCGGATTCAGACTCGGATTTCAGCGGTTTGAGCGATTCAACAGATTAAGCATGTATTGAAACGGATGTTTGGAGTATGAAAGTATTGAAGAAAAAACTGAAGCTATTGAGCGAATAGCTATTGACGCTATTCATAGCCATAGCATGGCTAAATAGCTGCGTTAGAATCGCCGGTTAAATTTGCAGACCAAACGATCAGGACTTTTGCATCTCTTGACACTGGAGCAACTTAAATCCTTCGATTGGTAAGTGTTTTTTTCGCATCAAATGTGGGTGGAAGGAAAAGTAATATAGTTGCAAATGCATCTGCAGGTTATCCACACATTTCTGTGCCATGTCTGTTTTAGCACCGCCGGTATATAGCATGTTAGCATCGATTAGCGTAGCCTGTTAGCATCGATTAGCTGGCAGTCAACATCAACAAAACTCACCTTTGTGAATTCATTGACTTTATAGTTGCAAATGTATCTGCAGGTTATCCATACCTCTCTGTGCCATGTCTGCTTTAGCACCGCCGGTAAATAGCATGTTAGCATCGATTAGCTGGCAGTCACGCCGCAACCAAATATGTCTGATTAGCACATAAGTCAATATCAACAAAACTCACCTTTGTGATTTCGTTGAATTTATCGTTGCAAATGCATCTGCAGGTTATCCATACATCTCTGTGCCATGTCTGCCTTAGCATCGCCGGTAAATGTGGAGACACTCTGGCACATTCAATGGGGGTCTGGCGGCAGACACTTTCGCATCTTCAGGCCAGTGGTGCAACTTGAATCACCTGTTAGTGTTGTTACACCCTCCGACAACACACCGACGAGGCATGATGTCTCCAAAGTTCCAAAAAAATAGTCGAAAAAACAGAAAATAACAGAGCTGAGACCCAAATGCTTGCAATATGTTGAAAATAAAAATGGCGGCTGTATTACCTCGGAGACGTCACATTCTGACGTCATCGCAAAAAGAGCGATAAACAGAAAGGCGTTTAATTCGCCAAAATTCACCCATTTAGTGTTTGGAAATCGGTTAAAAAAATATATGGTCTTTTTTTCTGCACCATCAAGGTATATATTGACGCTTACATAGGTCTGGTGATAATGTTCCCCTTTAAAGCCATGAGAAAGGATCCAACAAAATGTTTCCACCCAAAAATTGTGTTAGTTCTTCCAGAATAAACCCGTAAAGTTTACAAGAGAAAAAAATTGTCGTTTCAAGTGAACAAAGTCCTAACATTACAAGAAAACATGTATCATAATATGTTATTATATTAGGAATTCCTAATTTTCACTTTTTTTTCTGAGGAAAAACATGTATTTATTGGATGTTTTTAATAAAGTTGTAATGTTAATTTAATGAGTACAGGTTCTGACATTTTTGATGAAACGACAAAAAGTAGTTTTGTTAAGAGATCCCACACAAAGTCAAAAAAGCAGACCACTCTTCATTTTTCTGAAGAAAAAAATTTAATGTTGTGAGAAAAGTCTCCCACTTTTATGAGACTATGTCGTAATATTACAAAGTAGTGTTGTTCCGATTAATTACTATGATAGTTTTCATCTAAGATTATTTTTTTTTAAAAGTTGGAATGATTAATGATTAATTATTATTTCATGACATTACGTTGAAAGAACCAAACAGAAAAGTTGCAAATATATTGAAATTCTTTAAAAAAAAAAATGTTGCAAAAAATATTTAGCAAGAACAGGTTATATTGGGCTTCACGGTGGCAGAGGGGTTAGTGCGGTTGCCTCACGATACAAAGGTCCTGAGTAGTTCTGGGTTCAATCCCGGGCTCGGGATCTTTCTGTGTGGAGTTTGCATGTTCTCCCCGTGAATGCGGGGGTTCCCTCCGGGTAGTCCGGCTTCCTCCCACCTCCAAAGACATGTACCTGGGGATAGGTTGATTGGCAACACTAAATTGGCCCTAGTGTGTGAATGTGAGTGTGAATGTTGTCTGTCTGTCTGTGTTGGCCCTGCGATGAGGTGGCGACTTGTCCAGGGTATACTCCGCCTTCCGCCCGATTATAGCTGAGATAGGCGCCAGCGCCCCCCGCGACCCCAGAGGGAATAAGCGGTAGGAAATGGATGGATGGATGTTATATTACAAAAAAAAATACATCTTATCATGCTAAAATAGTTTTGTATTTAACCAGTCATAATGTTAGATTATTTAATCACAATTGGTGCAACACTCTAACACAAAAGTTGCAATTTGATGGAGAAAAAGTAGTTTCAAAGATAATTAGTGTGGGGCGGTATAGCTCGGTTGGTAGAGTGGCCGTGCCAGCAACTTGAGGGTTGCAGGTTCGATTCCCGCTTCTGCCATCCTAGTCACTGCCGTTGTGTCCTTGGGCAAGACACTTTACCCACGTGCTCCCAGCGCCACCCACACTGGTTTAAATGTAATTTAGATATTGGGTTTCACTATGTAAAGCGCTTTGAGTCACTAGAGAAAAGCGCTATATAAATATAATTCACGTCAATTTATTTCACAAGAATAATATATCTTTCTGTTAAGAATTGTTAAGATAAAATGGTTTTCATTCAAGATTTGTTTTATGTTGAATAACAGTTTGTGGCAATTTTGTTCACGGTGTCACGATAAAATACGTCCTTATATTACAAAAAATGTACATGAAAAAATTATATTAAGCGAACAACTTAAATTCGATAAAAAGAACAATTAAAAATGTTACAAGATTTGTAATAATAAAAAAAAATATATAAACAAATTGTCAACGGTATTGCGATTTCTGATTTATAAAAAAATATATATATATGTATATATATGCGATTTCTGATTTATAAAAAAAAATATATATATATGTATATATATTAGAGATGCGCGGTTTGCGGTCTCATCCGCGGAGTCCGCGGGTAAAACGCGGGTCGGGCGGTTGACACAACGAAAACATTTATTTTAATTAGATCCGGGCGGGCGGCGGTTGAACCATTCGGAGATATTTGATACACATGGTTCTGGGATCGGTATCCTTTGCCATACAAAGTGCCATTTAAGACCCGTGTCGCAAAGCGAAGAAGTCAATAGGAGACGCTATTTTTCTCTTGAATAACTGTCGGCAGTCACCCAGATAATAAGAATTAGGGCGTGCTATGAAGCCAATGGCCTTGTCGCCCTCTACAACATGTACGATCTGCTTGTCAGTCCAGCATCATGTTGTGTGTGGCTTCCGCAGCAACACGCACACGACTGCAAGGCATACTGGGTGACACAGAGTACACTAATGGTTGTGATATAAACAATTTTAACATTCTTACTAATATGCGCCATGCTTTGAAGCCACACCAATTAAGAACGACAAACACATTTCGGGAGAACATCCTCACAGTAACACATCATAAATGCAACACAACAAATACCCATAATCCTTTGTATTCATGACACATCCTGACTATTTTATACACCCCAAACGACCCCCCACCCGTGCGTCGGTAAGGTAGGTGGGGTTGGGGGTGCGGGGGTGTAAAATACATTCAGGAAGTGTCATGAATACGAAGGATTATGGGTATTTATTGTGTTGCGTTTATGTTGTGTTAAATGGGTTGTACTTGTATAGCGCTTTTCCACCTTCAAGGTACTCAAAGCGCTTTGACACTACTTCCACATTTACCCATTCACACACACATTCACACACTGATGGAGGGAGCTGCCATGCAAGGCGCCAACCAGCACCCATCAGGAGCAAGGGTGAAGTGTCCTGCTCAGGACACAACGGACGTGACGAGGTTGGTACTAGGTGGGATTTGAACCAGGGCCCCTCGGGTTGCGCACGGCCACTCTACCTCTGCGCCACGCCGTCCCGTGTTACTGTGAGGATGTTCTCCCGAAATGTGTTTGTCAATCCTGTATTGTGTGGCTTCATAGCGTGGCGCATATTAGTAAGAGTATTTATATCACAACCATCAGTGTACTCTGCATCACCCAGTATGCCTTTCAATCTCATACGTGTGATTGCGTAAACTGTATACAACATGTTGCTGGACCAACAGTTCGTTCGTACATGTTGTTGAAGGTGTCAAAGGCAATGGCTTCACAGCACGCCTGTATTCTTGTCATCAGGATGAACGATATTGAAAAGTTGCAGGAACTTTAGCGGCTCCAATTGACTTCATTACTCTGTGAAATAGGTTTAAATAGCTCTGTGAGTGGTAAAGGGGGCCAACCTCTGATGTAATTTAGCGGGCGGTTGGCGGGCGGGTACGGTCTTGATAAAATGATGGTTCGGGTGAATGGCGGGGGACGACGATTTTGGTGACGCGGATGCCGATGATATAATTGCCTATCCGCGCATCTGTAATATAAATATATATATATATATATATATATATATATATATATATATATATATATATATATGTATATATATATATATGTATATATATATATATATATATATATGTATATATATATATATATATGTATATATATATATATATATATATATATATATATGTATATATATATATATATATGTAGGTGTGGGAAAAATCACAAGACTACTTCATCTCTACAGAACTGTTTCATGAGGGGTTCCCTCAATCATCAGGAGATTCATCAGGAAATCAACAGGAAATCTGATGATTGAGGGAACCCCTCATGAAACAGTTCTGTAGAGATGAAGTAGTCTTATGATTTTTCCCACACCTACATATTGCGCTCTACCACGGTATCGGGCACTATTCTCTGGATAATCCAATCAAGACATATATATATATATATATATATATATATATATATATATTCCAAACAATACCCCTTTTTCACCTCAATTTTACCTCGAGTGTCTAAAATACAGCTTTATGTCCGAAAAACAAGTTGTTTTTTGTCTGTTTGTTTTTTCATTTTATTCTTATTGACATCCAGCATCAGACATTTTTATCTATTACATCATATTCACATACATCATATAGCTGTTGTCTACCCTAAATGTCAAAGTATTTTTTGTTTATATCCCAATCATACCACCCACCCCCACCCCAAAAAAAAGAAACGGCAAAAAAAACAAAGTAGTATCTACAAATACATCAATTAAATAAACATAAAAGAATAATACATTGATAATAGTAATAAACAGAAATTAAATAAAAAAAACAGTTGTAATTTTAGAAATGTGTATTTTTGTGTAGTTGTAAACAGAAGCTGTACGCCGAGAAGCTGCCCAACACTAGCGTCATCATCCCGTTCCATAACGAGGGCTGGTCCTCTTTGTTGAGGACGGTCCACAGCGTCCTCAACCGCTCTCCTCCACAGCTCATCGCCGAGGTCCTCCTGGTGGACGACTTCAGCGACAAAGGTACGTCTCTTATTGCTGATGTGTTAACAGACGCCTTTTGAATTATATGAACCTCTTTTCTGCAGCAGCAATTGTTTTCTACCCTCAACAATCTGAAATCTTATCTGGCAATGTTTGTACGGGAATGTGAAGGTGTTTTCATGAGATATCAGCTTGCCCTCACTTCACTCTCCACCTTCCTGCTGCCTTTCTCAATGTCTCTCGCCTACACTCCTCTCCGTGTGACTCAGCCAAGCAGAACACTGACTCACACGAAAGAATGCAAATACTCCGAACTCTCTTTCTGTCACCTTGAAGGAATTGTGTATTAAAGTTTAGCTCAACTTTTACACTGTTAATTTGATGAGCACAACAACGGTTCTGTCAAACAATCCCCAGTTTGTGCGTAACATCATTTATTTTGGAATTTTAGGCCTATAGGGAAAAAAAAAAAATTATTAATCCACCCATTTTCTATACTGTTTATCGTCGTTAGGGTCGTGGGTAGGCTCCACTTGGGGCGTGAGGCGGGTCACCATGGACTGGTCGCCAGGCCCAATCACATGGCACATATAGACAAAGAACTGGGGTTGTACAATTATTTGACATCGAGGTTTTAATTTCTGCAATTATTAATCCCACTATCTAAATAAAGGTGACTACAAAAAATGGCCTTATTGGCTTAATTTCAACAAAAAATCTTACGGTACAATAAACGTATATTTCTTATTGCAATCGAAGAACAAATTTACCCTTAAATAAAATAGTGAACATACTAGACCAGTGGTCCCCAACTTTTTTGTATCCGCGGACCGGTCAACGCTTAATAATTTGTCCCGCGGCCCGGGGGCTAGGGGGGGTAATCTTTTTTTTTTTTTTCCATTTGTCATGAAAAAGGGACGTTTTTGTCATGAAAAAGGGAGGTTTTTGTGGTTGTGCACTAATTGTAAGTGTATATTGTGTTTTTTATGTTGATTTATTTAAAAAAAAAAAAAAAAAAATTTTTTTTAAATAAAAAATTCTTCTGCCGCCCGGTACCAATCGGGCCACGGCCCGTTGGGGACCACTGTACTAGACTACTTGTATTTTAGTAGTAAGTAAGCAAACAAAGACTCCTAATTAGTCTGCTGACGTATGCAGTAACTTATTGTGTCATTTCTCATTCTATTATTTTGTCAAAATTATGAGGGACAAGCTGAATAAATTGATTATGTGTATATGTGTGTGTGTGTGTGCGTATATATATATGTAAGTGTGTGTGAATTTAAATGTATTATATATAGATAATTTATAGCATTTACGCAGCAACCACTGAATTGAATTATATCATATATATTATTGTATTATATATTGTATATATATCAGTGTTTCCCACAGGTCAGGCATCTATTTGTGGTGGTGTGGTCGGGCGGTGGAGGGGGAGGGCGGCGGCAATGACCAAGAAGAACAAGGAGTTGGAATATAATTACAACACTTTATGTACATATTTATAAACATATTTATATAATATTTACATATTTATATAATATGTAGCTACAAGCTCCATTCACAGACAGAGTCCCATTGCTTATAGGAGCGGTCAAGCGAGTCAAAAGCCGAAAAAAAAGAAAGATAACATTTTTATTTTTTCTATTTTTTTATTCTTTCGTGGCGGGCCGCCACAAATAAATGCATGTGTGGGAAACCCTGTATATATTTTATATGTATAGGGGTGGGACCTAATAAGTTTACTTCTTCCCACTCCTTTTTGAGCCAATCTTCAATCAATCAATCAATCAATGTTTACTTATATAGCCCTAAATCACTAGTGTCTCAAAGGGCTGCACAAACCACCACGACATCCTCGGTAGGCCCACATAAGGGCAAGGAAAA
Source organism: Nerophis ophidion (assembly GCF_033978795.1). Taxonomy (NCBI): domain Eukaryota; kingdom Metazoa; phylum Chordata; class Actinopteri; order Syngnathiformes; family Syngnathidae; genus Nerophis; species Nerophis ophidion. The sequence goes on from NC_084614.1 coordinate 66,314,385, forward strand.
CTCACACCCAGTGGGACGTCGGTGACAATAATGACTATGAGAACCTTAGAGAGGAGGAAAGCAATGGATGTCGAGCGGGTCTAACATGATACTGTGAAAGTTCAATCCACAATGGATCCAACACAGTCGCAATCTTGACATCTACAAAAGATTAGTCACATGTAATGTTTACAATGTAGGTGTAAATATAATGTATATATATATATATATATATATATATAAATATCCATCCATCCATCCTATATATTTCTTTTGTATTTTATGTCATTCTATCGTTTTGTTGCATGGCTCAAAATAAACCATTCATTCATTCATTCATTATTAAAGGCCTACTGAAACCCACTACTACCGACCACGCAGTCTGATAGTTTATTTATCAATGATGAAATCCTAACATTGCAACACATGCCAATACAGCCGGTATAGTTTACTAAATTGCAATTTAAAATTTCGCGCGGAAGTATCATGCTAAAACGTCGCGGTATGATGACACGTGCGCATGACGTCACGCATTGTAGAGGACATTTTGGTCCAGCACCGTTCACAGTTATAAGTCGTCTGTTTTCATCGCATAATTCCACAGTATTATGGATATCTTTGTTTTTTAATCTTTTGCAATTTGTTCAATTAATAATGAAGACGTCAAAGAAGAAAGATGTAGGTGGGAAGCGGTGTATTGTGGCCGTCTTTAGCAACACAAACACAGCCGGTGTTTCCTTTTTTACATTCCCGAAAGATGAAGGTGAAGCTTTACTATGGAACAGAGCGGTCAAGTGAACATGGTTCCCTACCACATGTCAATTGGCAGGTTTCGGTGACAAAATGGTGGTAATAAGTCGGCTCTTACCGTAGACATGAGCGGAGAGCTTGCGTCGTTCCTCCTGCACCTGTCAAAGAGGCAGCTGTGGACTCTCTTGCCTCCTCCCACCAGCCGCCCCCTACCGTCGGATGCTTCCACCGTAGAGGAAGCATCGGCTGCCATCGCCTCGTCGAGAAACGTGGCTTCCCTCGGAGACACTGGCGGTCGCCACACCCCTCCAACTTTCAGGTTGTACAGGTACGACCATATAATCTCACTAAAACACTAGCAACACAATAAGCAGATAAGGGATTTTCCAGAATTATTCTAGTAAATTTCTCTAATAACATCTGAATCGCTCTGCCGTATAGTTTTTTTTTTCTTTCTTTTTTTTTTTTTTTTTTAGTCTTTAACTCTCACTTTCCTCATCCACAAATCTTTCATCCTCCCTCATTAATGGGGAAATCATCGCTTTCTCGGTCCGAATCGCTCTCGCTGCTGGTGGCCATGATTGTAAACAATGTGCGGATGTGAGGAGCTTCACAACCCGTGACGTCACGTGCACAACGTCTGCTACTTCCGGTACAGGCAAAGCTTTTTTATTTGCGACCAAAAGTTGCGGACTTTATTGTCGATGTTCTCTACTAAATCCTTTCAGCAAAAATATGGCAATATCGCGAAATGATCAAGTATGACACATAGAATGGACCTGTTATCCCCGTTTAAATAAGAACATCTCATTTCAGTAGGCCTTTAATCCACTTGTTCATTTACTGTTAATGTCTGTTTATTTTCCCTTTCAACGTGTTCTATCTATACTTTTGTGAAATAGTAGTAATCACTTATTCTTCTGTTGTTTGGGTATTTTACATTAGTTTTAGATGATAAAGTTACAGTTAACATACCAATGGATGTCACACACACACACTTATTCTCTGCATTGGACCCTACACCCTTGATCACTCCCTGGGAGGTGAGGGGAGCAGTGAGCAGCAGTGGTGGCCTCGCCTGGGAATCATTTTTGGTGATTTAACCCCTAATTCCAACCCCTGATGCTGAGTGTCAAGCAGGGAGGTAAATGGTCCCATTTTTATAGCCTTTGGTATGACCCGGCCGGGGTTTGAACTCGCGACCTACCGATCTCAGGGCGGACACTCTAACCTAGGACACTGAGATCAGCGATACCACAAATCTTCTGTTAAAATTTAATAATCCATACCCCAAAGGGAATAAGCCGTAGAAAATGGATGAATGGATTATTCTTCTGTTGTTTCACACTTTACATTAGTTTTGTATGATACCACACATTTAGGTATCGATCCAATACCAAGTAGTTACAGGATCATACATTGGTCATATTCAAAGTCCTCATGTGTCCGACATATTTCCTGAGTGTTTAAAAATAATATGAATTTTAAAAAAAGAAAAAAAGATTTTGTGACGACAAAAAATATCGATATAATCATAGTAGTATCAACTAGATACGCTATTGTACTTGGTATCATTACAGTGGATGTTAGGTGTAGATCCACCCATGGAATTTGTTTACATTCAGGAGCACTATCTTTTGTTAGCGGTGAGTCATTGTATCTTCCTACGGTGTGTATTGAAGCATGTTTAGCTATTTCTCGTCCTGCAGGGATGATATTTGTAAGAAACTTACTTTACTTTTTGGCCATGAATGCAATGATTAGTGATTTAGAAGTAGCTAAAACACTGCTGACCGGGGCTGGACTTTAGCCGCTAGCTAGCTATCCATGTCTTAAAGCACCTCTTCCTGAGAGCGTGTCAATGTTATAGCTTCACCTTTTATCGTTAGTTTTCAGGCCAAAATGCGTCCATTCTTCTTTTTCTGTCTACACACTGTCTGCTTGTAAGTACTCTGTGATTGTGCGCTGCCGAAAATGCTGTTCTGCTCGTAAAACCAGCAATGTCATGACGTGATGACGTGCTGTCATGCCCGTTAAAAAAAAAAAAAAAAAGATTTAAAAAAATGGGGAACCACAACTTTTCAAACAGGGTATAGTATGGTTTTTAATTCATTAGTACCGCGATGCTATACTAGTACTGGTATACCTTACAACCCTGATGTGTGTGTGTGTGTGTGTGTATATATATATATATATATATATATATATATATATATATATATATATATATATATATATATATATATATATATATATATATATATACATGTATATAAATGTATATATAGTGTATATATATATACATATATATATGTATATATAGTGTATATATATACATATATATATACAGTCTATCTATCTATCTATCTATCTATCTATCTATCTATCTATCTATCTATCTATCTATCTATCTATCTATCAAACTTGATTAGCTTTGTTTCAATAAAGAACTCGTTCTGTATTGCTGTATGGAAAACAGACTGCATTGAGAATAACATTTTTCATCAGTTTATCCTCCCTAATTTCTGTCCGTTGTCTTCCTCTTGTCCGACTTAGGCCACCGTATGTGTTGGCTGAGGGGTAGTCGGCTCATCTCTTCTGAGCTCACACAGGCAAAGCTGCTAAATCTGAGCTCCTGATCCGTCAGGAGTCAAGTTTGTATTGCGACCGCTGGCTGCCATGTTGCACCTCTCACTGCTAATCTCTTGCCTCCGCTCACTACTTAAACTTTGCTAAACTTCAAGAATGATTAGATTTTTTTTTTTTAAATGAACATTACTCGCCCTGACATTCGACAAACATAAAATAAGAAATTCATAATAAAAACAGGTTATTAAAGTAAATGTTAGATGAAGATAACTTTCCTCTTCCTGTTAATTAGAGACATTTCAAGCCTCGATATTAAATGTCAAGTACGCTGATGAAAAATATATTGAATGAACTTGACTGAATGAAAAAGTCTTGACATAGAAATTATCCTCAATGTGGATTTAGTATTGATAAAGTTGGTTGTAGTAGTTTCAAATCACAGACCAGTAGGAATGGTTACCTAATTCAGTACTTTTATTGGCACCGACAGAATTCCGTCAGTACTGGTATCGATTCACTTAAAATCAAACGGTGCCATATTTCGATACGTTTGTTGCACGGCAGATTTAGGCGGACTGCCTCTAAGTAATGTTGCAATTTCGAATGCCAACAAAGCAAGCATGCCTGATAGAAAACACTCGAACGTGCAGTAATACTCCACTTTTCAAAAAACACTAGCTCAATGCTAATTTACATTGGATTTACCATAGACATGCTACTGGTTTGCATTAGCGATTTTACATGGCGATTTCAGCACTTACACATTTGCTCTGCAAAATTACATACGATGCAATCAAACAGCTGGTGTGCAAAAAGTCCAATACAAACCCTGTTTCCTTATGAATTGGGAAATTGTGTTAGATGTAAATATAAACACAATACAATGATTTGCAAATCCTTTTCAACCCATATGCAGTTGAATGCACTACAAAAACAATATATATGATGTTCAAACTCATAAACTTTATGTTTTTTTACAAAGAATAATTAACTTAGAATTTCATGGCTGCAACACGTGCCAAAGTAGTTGGAAAAGGGCATGTTTACCACTGTGTTACATCACCTTTCCTTTTAACAACACTCAATAAACGTTTGGGAACTGAGGAAACTGAATGTTGAAGCTTTGAAAGTGGAATTCTTTCCCATTCTTGTTTTATGTAGAGCTTCAGTCATTCAACAGTCCGGGGTCTCCGCTGTTGTATTCTACGCTTCATAATGCGCCACACATTTTCGATGCCCGTAAGGACCAGATGAGTCGCCCGCTGACCTGTTCTAAAAATAGTTCAAATAGCAGCACTTACCGGTGAGCTTCCTCTATTTTTTTTAAATTGTATTTATTTACTAGCATGCTGGTCTCGCTTTGCTTGACATTTTTAATTCTAAGAGAGACAAAACTCAAATAGAATTTGAAAATCCAAGAAAATATTTTAAAGACTTGGTCTTAAGTTGTTTAAATAAATTCGTTTATTTTTTTACTTTGCTTCTTATAACTTTCAGAAAGACAATTTTAGAGAAAAAATACAACCTTAAAAATGATTTTAGGATTTTTAAACACATATTTATATATACCTTTTTACCTTTTAAATTCCTTCTTCTTCTTTCCTGACAATTTAAATCAATGTTCAAGTAAATTTATTTTTTTATTGTAAAGAATAATAAATATATTTTAATTGAATTCTTCATTTTAGCTTCTGTTTTTTCGACGAACAATATTTGTGAAATATTTCTTCAAACTTATCATGAATAAAATTCAGAAACATTATTCTGGCAAATCTAGAAAATCTGTAAAATCAAATGTAAATCTTATTTCAAAGTCTTTTGAATTTATTTTAACATTTATCTTCTGGAAAATCTAGAAGACATAATGATTTGTCTTTTGTAAGTAATATAGCTTGGTCCAATTTGTTATATATTCTAACAAACTGCCAATTGGATTTTTACCTATTTAAAACATGTCATCAAAAATATATATTTTTTGTGAGAAATCATTAAGATGGTCAGTGTTTCCACAAAGATAAATATCATAAATGATTAATAATAACATAGAGTTTAAAGGTAAATTGAGCAAATTGGCTATTTCTGGCAATTTATTTAAGTGTGTATCAAACTGGTAGCCCTTCGCATTAATCACTACCAGAAAAGTAGCTCTTGGTTTCAAAAAGGTTGGTGACCCCTGCTCTAAACGCTCCAAAGTGCTTCAAATCTGATCTTTTGGCATCAGATTCAGGCCACATCAGGAGGTAGTCCAAATCCGATTGGAATCTGATCTTTTCAAAAGTGAATACAGTCTAAACACTACGTATGTTTTGGTGATTGGGGAAACTGTGTCTGCACAGGTGTTCTTTTTAAATGTGTATTATACACCACAGCAGCATTCAGATTTAATGATGAAATTTATAGGCTTATTGGTCTCAAGAACTAAGAGGGTGGTAATATTAGAAGGAGACTCAAACCTAACTATGACTCTTTGAATGCTAAAATACACAGAGTAGAAAGATGTGCAAATATTTTATGAAACGCCTGTACTGAGTTAGGAGTGCTTGATATATGGAGAATACTCCACCCAAATAAAATAAAAAACAACATACTATTCAGGTATGCATTCAGTGTATAACAGGGTAGATCATTTCTTTATGTTCAAAAAGGATATAACATTTATAAAAAGTTATATAATTGACTCAATAAATCTGTCTGATCATGCAACTTACAATAAAAGTGGTTGTGAGCTCGCCTAAAAAGTACTTGGAGATATAAAAATGCACTACTTCAAGACAACCACTTGCTCTGGAAGTGTAGCAAACATTATACAAGAGTATGTACATATAAATGACACTTGCGGCGTGGGAAGGAGCTAAAGCTGTTTTGAGAGGGTATATTATATGTTATTCATCAAGGAAAAAAAGTGCAGGAGAAAAAACAACAGAAATCATTAATAGCCCAGATAAAAGAACTGGAAGACAGATTTAGGATCACAAACCACACACGGGACATAGTAAAGCTGAAGGAAACACGCACTACTCTGAAAACCTTCCAAAGTGGAGAAAATACTACGATTTACAGAACAAGATCATTATGATGGAGTACCTAGCTCTCTAATAAGACTGGCATATAAGTTGAAAAATCAAACTACGCAAGTGTATATTACTCTGATAAAACCCAACAAAACCTAAACAAAAAATAAGAATGAAGAAATAGCAGAAAGATTTGCTAAACATTATGAAATACTGTACAAAAATGAAGAAAGTGGGAAAGATCAAATTAGAAAGTACTTAGATAATCTTTATTTCATCCAAATCACATTTGTACAGTCTATTACCGAACCAATTCTAACTCAAGAAATACATGAACCAATGCAGGGGTTAAAAACAGGGACATCCCCAAGGGATGATGGATACACAAATGAATTCTATAAAAGGTTCAAAAACCAAATTACCCCACTGTTCCTTGGAGCGTAAAATTGCACTGCAATCAGGGAAATGGTTTCGAACTTGGCAGTCCTCACTAAAAGTATTAATTCATAAAAGAGGAGAGGACGCAACAAAATGTGCCTCATATAGACCAATATGGCTTTTAAATGCTGATCATAAAATATCAGCCATTCCAGCCAATAGATTACAACATATATTGTACATATAAGTGTGTACTTATACCAGGAAGTATACAGATGGGAGTGTTTTTTTTTGTCTGTTTATTATTATTATTAATTATTTGTGTCTGTACTTTTTAATTTTCTAATACAGTTTATGACGTTCGCCATAATAATTTGTTTCTGAAACAAATATGGGTCAATGTTAAAGGAGAAGATTTGTAATTTTGTGAAAGCATTGCAATGAAGTGTGAAGTGTGTGTGTGTGTGCGTGCATGTGTGTGTGTGTATATATGTGTATGTGTGTATATATATATATATATATATATATATATATATATATATATGTACATATATATATATGTACATATATATATGTGTATATATATATATATATATATATGTACATATATATGTACATATATATATACATATATATATATGTACATATATATGTACATATATATATATGTACATATACATATGTACATATATATATGTACATATATATATGTACATATACATATGTGTATATATATATGTACATATATATGTATATATATATGTATACATGGACATATGTATATATATGTATATGTATGTATGTATATATAAATGTATATATGTATTTATGTATGTATATATATATATATATATATATGTGTGTATATATATGTATGTATGTATATATATATATATATATATATATATATATATATATATATATATATATATATATGTATGTATATATGTATGTATATTTGGGAGGGTGGGGAGCGACCAATGGTTTTATGTGAACCGAGTAAGTCTAATTTGTGCAAGGATGAAAGTCTTACATTTATGAGAAACATATTTATTGGGAGGCAAAACCTACAAGAAGGAAGTTGTTGCGCTACAAAAAGAGTCACATTTTACAAGGAGTTGTAAAAACTTTGTTAGAAAAATAGACTCCTCATTTCACTGAAATGTTTGATAAGACATAAAACAGATTTTTCAATCATAACGTTAGTCAACAGCCATACATGTCACACCAAGGGTGGCCGTATAAACAACGCCAACACTATCATAAACATAAGTGGACATTTTTGCAAGTTTTGCATTACAGGTTTTTTTAAGTCCCGACAACATTTTCCTATCAGTTCTGAAAACTCTAAAGTGGACTTCCTGCAATCAGCTTTTGCAGGAGAACCTGCTTGATGAAGGACAGAAATTGAGCAGCAGAAGTGGAATGTGAAGTGGGAAATGAAACCAGTCAGACCCGCTAAGCCAGCGTACCAATGTAGGTATGATGAGCTCCAACCTGGGAGAGTGGGGAGGAGGTCAGTTCACTCTTCATTAGGCTGTAATTGAATTTCCAGCAGCACATGCAGGGAGCTTGTTCACGCCTCACTCTCCCTACAGGGGAACCTTGGCGCCGGCTTATCAAGCCCCTCCCCCATCCTTTCAAGGTTAGGTCAGGCTAATAGGCTAGTCCTCTGCAAATTCCTTTCCTCGGCATCGGGCATTTTACATTTCAGAATGGCCCGGGCAGGATCAAGAGACCCGGTTCAGGTGTGTCATTGATGTAAAAACCCGAAATGTCCCAGTCAAGTCAATTTTATTCATATAGCACGTTTACAACAACTTTTAAAGTGGACCAAAGTGCTTTACAAGTTAAAAAAAAAAAGCATAGACCAACAGAAACAGAAAACAAACAAAGAACATAAACAAAAAGCAATACGGTATAGGGGGTCGAATAAAAAGTAAAACATTTGCTAAATAAAAATCATAGTAATAGTAATAAAAAGTGCGACAAATGAAAAAATTAAGGCGTGGGGGGGTAGAACTAGAAAATGGTGGCCTAGTGGGCAGACTTATCTCAGGTGAAAGGCCAGCGAGAAGAGGTAGGTCTTAAGATGGGTTTTGAAAACCCCCAGGCTCTGGGCTGACCTAATGTGGAGGAGAAGGCTGTTCCAGAGCTTAGGGGCAGCAACGGAAAAGGCTCTGTCCCCTCTAGTCTTTAGCCTGGATATAGGGACCGCCAACAGCAGTTGGTCAGCTGACCTTAGGGCTCTATAAGAGGTATGATGATGCAGAAGCTCGGTCAGGTATTGTGGGGCCAGACCATTTAGGGATTTAAAAACAATTAAAAGTAATTTAAAATCAATGCGGTTACGGACAGGGAGGCAGTGGAGTGAGGCCAGGACTAGGATGATGTGCTCGCGTTTTTTGGTGCTGGTGAGGAGACGGGCAGCTGTGTTTTGCACAAGCTGCAAATAGCGGAGTGATGCCTGATCAATGCCAACGTACAGTGAATTGGTGTAATCTAGCCGGTGTGTGATGAAGGCGTGGGTAGCAGTCTCCAGGTCGCTCTGGGAGAGATAAGCCTTGGTCTTTGCTAGGCTTCTGAGATGGTAAAAGCTGGTACTAACCACTGAGCTGACCTGTTTGGTGAATTTGAAGGCGCTATCGAAGATTACTCCGAAATTTTTCACGGAGGACCGGATGTTTTCACCAAGAGGACCTAAAGCACTGACAAACGAGACTGGAGATGTTTCCCCGAAGATGATGATCCCGGTCTTTCTCTCATTAAGGTTGAGCAATTTAGCACTAATCCATGCTTTAATGTCTGTCAGACAGTCAAGCAGTGGCTGAAGTGCAACCTGTCCTGTGGCCTTAAGAGGTACATAGATCTGAACATCATCGGCATAACAATGGAATGAGACATTGTACTTGAGCAGGATTTCACTTAAAGGTAGTATGTACAGTAGGAAGAGTATGGGACCTAGGATTGACCCTTGAGGAACACCACAGGTAAGGGGGGCCACCAAGGAGAGAAAGTCTCCTAGCTGCACAGAGAAACTCCGGTCAGTTAGGTAGGACTGAAACCAGCTTAGGGCTACACCTGAGATGCCCACGTACTGCTTCAGTCGTGACAGTAGGATCCTGATATCAACCGTGTCGAAGGCAGCTGTGAGGTCCAGGAGCATTAGGATCACAGTACTACCAGAGTCAGTGACCAGAACCAGATCATTTTGCACTCTCAGGAGTGCCGTTTCAGGGCTGTGAGATGTTTTGAAACCAGCATGGAATTTCTCGTGGATGTTATTTATTACTAGAAAAGATTATAACTGGACATACATTACTCTCTCAAGGATTTTGGACAGAAAGGGTAACTGAGAGATAGGTCTTAACTTAGAAAGAACAGAGGGGTCAAGATTTTTCTTTTTAATTAAAGGCTGCACCAGAGCATGCTTAAAAGCAGCCGGGACATATCCGCAGGAGAGGCTGGTGTTAATCGACCATAAAATAGTTGGGCCAACTGAATCAAGGACTTCTTTGCGAAGGCGGGAGGGAAGGCTGTCTGATGGGCAGTATGTGGGCCACAGGTGTTTGACTGCGTCCGAGAGGGAGGAGAGGGAGATGGGCTCGAACTGCTTGAAAACAGCAAGCTGAGGGAGGGGAGGAGAGAGGAGGATCAGAGGTGTCAGATGGTTTGAGTGCAGAGATTTTGTGAATGAAGAAGTTTAAAAAACTTTCACAGAGGACAGGTGAGGGGACAACAGGTGACATATCGCGGGGGTTGATGAGAGAATTTAAAACTTTAAAAAGAACTTGGGGTTTATGACTGTTACTTGAGAAGAAGGTAGAAATATACTTTGTTTTCGATGCTTTTACGGCTCGTTGGTATTCAGTCAGGGAGTCCTGCAGGATTTGGAGGGAGACATGAAATCTATCCTTCACCCACTTTTGCCGCGCGCGCCTGCCATGGTGTTAGAAGAGCTTTTCTACGTTTGGATCTAGGGGGCGCAACAGAGTCTAAAATATCAGTACAAGCCGAGGTAAACATAGAAAAAATCTTGTCAGCAGTAAAATCACAGTTTACACCCTGTGCGCAGATTGAATGTCTATTGAAGGCAACTGAGAACATAGCAGCAGATGAAGGGTTGATCACGCGTGAGCGGCGCTTGGGGACATGGGAATTATCACCAGAGCACAGGATTACCGTTGTAAACAAAATTGGTGAATCGTCGGAGAGAGACATAGCACATATTTCATTAACAGAGACGGATAAACCATAGGATGCCACGAGATCTAAAGTGTGTCCCTTTCCGTGTGTCGGGCCAATGACAGATTGCTTGAGGTCAAATGAATCAGGGAGATTCAGAAAATCTCAGGCCAGAAGTTTTGATTGGCAGCAAACATGAATATTAAAATCGCCGCAGATTTCAATTTGGTCGTAATTCACCAAAATTCCCGAAAGAAAATTAGCAAAGTGATGTAAAAAGTCTTTGTTGAATTTAGGTGGACGGTACACCACTGCGCACAGAACAGAGGGAGACAGAATTACTTCGAAGAGTTGTAGTTCAAAACTAGCATAGGGTAATGTGTGGAATCTGCCGGCGAGTAAACGAAGATTTGTAAACAGAGGCTAAACCTCCTCCGCACGTGCCTGTAGTCCTGGGAGAGTTGAGAAAATCACAATCCGGTGGAAGCAATTCAGAGAACGCCACATTATCTCCAACAGTCAACCAGGTCTCGGTGAGGAACATAACATCCAACTCATGGGTGGTAAAAAAGTCGTTGAGCCAGAACGTTTTGTTCGCCAAGGACCGGACATTTAAACCCCTCGCTAGCAGGTGATGCAGCACGCTTCATCATGCGTAGGGCGGAGCGGTCCAAACCACGCCCACACCCACGGGCCGGAGAGCGCCGTGAGACCAGGGCAGGAGGAGCAAGGCCCTGAGATTCCGCTGGGTTAACCGGGAGGAGAAGCAGCGGCCACCGGCGCCAGGAGGTCGCCCAGGAGGTATGCCGACAGCGTCCACCAGGAAGGAGGCGATGTCTCGAACGTGCGAGAGGATGACCGCAAGATCTTGAGTTTCACCAAAATACCTCCCCTCTTCCCCCACCTCTTGGAGTGCTTTTTTCGTGAAGGAGCCGCCGGTTTACGACGCAGATAAGCGAGGATACCTGGGGGGTTTGTCCAATATCCCGGGTGGAAACTGGGTACCCATGTCGCGCTAAAGTTTTGAGCTCGGATATTAAACACTGCTTGGCGATCATAGCACAGTACTCCTGTCCAAAGGCAAAACCCAGTAACTCAATTTTGGTCAAAACAGAGCTGATAAGAATTTTGGAGTTCCTAGGTGATAAGCTTTACATTATTGTATGCGATATTGTAATTTGTTCCGTAAGTAAGCTGTTACGCTCATGGCAGGACCTAGCAACTACTACATAACCGCGTAGGTACAAGAGAAAAACCTAGTATCTGAAGGGACCAATCGGAGCTTCTTTGTCAGTCGCCTTATTGTCTTTAATGAGACATTTGCACGAATGGGGGCCGACGGTCAACCTGATTATGTGATATTATGGCACGAGGGGATATTTGGAAGATTGGCCCAGGACGTTGCAAGCACCTTCATTAAATGTATTGTTCCTGATTCTTCCCCTTGCATACTCTTTTGGGCAGATAACTGTGGAGGTCAAAATAAAAACTGGACGCTGTACACGGCTCTTGCCCAATGTGCAAACGCAGAATTGGGCCCACCCGAGATTGTGATAAAATATCTGGAGAAAGGGCACACGTTCATGAGAGCAAATTGAATCCATGGCTCAATCGGCAAGAAAATGAAAGCTCAAGAAAACATCTATACGTTTGATGACTTTGTAGATCTTTGTAAGACAGCATCAAGATAGATTGGTTTTCCTTTGTTTTCTCAAAATCAGCTAGAAGTGAGTTACTAGGTTTTGCCTTTGGACGGGAGAGTAGAGCAGGGACATCCCTGTAAGCGCATAAAAATGAGGCTAGAGCAAACAAAAAACAGAGGCATCGAGACGGACGACTCGCCGAACAAGCTAGCGCCATCTTGTGTACGTCACCTCCTGAGTTAATTGTCCCAGTGTAAAAGCTGACCCAAAAACCGTCCAATTTACCTTGGTACTGTCGGTGGAAATATTTGGAAAAGTTTGCAGTCTGGTTGGCAACTATTTACTGGAATAGTGCTGCATTTCATACAGACTCCACATTTTTGGCCCTTTTCTGTTTGCAAAACCAAGTACATTGTTCCCCCTAATTTTGGGCAGTTTTAAAGATAGAGTGGAACCGCGAATTCCAAACCTAATTGTTTCCTGAACAGGGCTCGTAAATAAAAAAAAATTCTGTAGATTTATTTCTCCCTGACCTGTTCATAACACAGTACAAGTAATCTTGTCTCATTCTTTATTGGTGTATTTTTTTTTTAAATCGGTGATCAGATCTTATTTTTCACAATGTTATTGGATCTATCAGTGTGAGGTCTAAATATAGGCATAATAATTGTGGATCCGATACTTTTTGTGCTCCCCTAATATCATGCCCTATTGTTTGGACACGTAAGTCCTGATTTTGCCCCCCAAAAAAACAAAAAAAAAATCAAACAAGTTACACTTATTTAAATACAAAACTACAACTTAACTCTAATTTGGCGGCATAGCTCAGATGGCCAGAAATTTGAAGGTTCCTAGTTCAAATCCAGCTTCCGCCATCCTTGGGACTGACGTGTGTCTTTGGGAAAGACACTTCACCCACATTTCTTCCAATGCCATCCACACTGGTTTAAATGTAGCTTAAAAATGTGCAGTAGGAAGGCCTCATTCGTCGCGGTTTACCTGACACATGAAACGTGACAAATGTTGCACAATCCGCTTTTCCACGCCTGACAGCAATCGAGTGTTGAGAATCTTAAAATTAATTTTGCGTCAATTGCAACTTTGGCCACTGCTATCGAGATTGGCACTTTTCATCATTTTCAGCAGACTGCATTGCAAAATAATTAACACCCCTCATTCCTCTCACTCGAGATCCACCCAGGAGTGGGGCCATATGAATCCATTCTCTGCTGGAGATAATGAGTTTCATATTGTAAAGCGCGTTGAGTCTCTAGAGAAAAAGCGCTATATAAATATAATTCACTTCACTAATAACTCATAATGCCTGCTCAGTGGCCTTGCGGTTAGAGTGTCCGCCCTGAGATCGGAAGGTCATGAGTTCAAACCCTGGCTGAGTCATACCGAAGACTATAAAAATGGGACCCCTTACCTCCCTGCTTGACACTCAGCATCAAGGGTTGGAATTGGGGGTTAAATCCCAAGCCCGGCCACCACTGCTGCTCACTGCTCCCCTCACCTCCCAGGGGATGGAACAAGGAGATCGGTCAAATGCAGAGAGTAATTTCACCACACCTCGTGTGTGTGCGTGACTATCAGTGGTACTTTAACTTTTTTATAATGTTTGAAGAAATGGCCAGCTTTATATGCATTTGCCACAACATCACAATAAATTATTGTAATATCCCAACAAAGTCATGGTTTTAAAACAAATAAAGTACACATTTTTGCTAAATTAAAGTGGATAAAAAAACATTCCTAATTTTACGAGAATATTCCATTGTATTGCGAGAAATGTCATCATTTTACAAGATTTGTTTGTATATATAACCCCCTGAGGTAGCACTAATGTGTTATAAACATCACCACCACTAGTTGGCATAGCGAATGTCAAAATGTACCGCAATGCATTCAGTCTTACTACAATAGAATGAGGAAAGTGAGTGTGAAGGACAGGGCTGGGAAGAAGAAACATATTATATTACTGTATTTTCCGGACCATAGGGCGCACCGGATTATAAGGCGCACTGCAGATGAGTGTGTCTAGTCAGGTCTATTTTCATACAAAAGCGCCATTAAAGGGGTCATATTTTTTATTTATTTTTTTTAAATGTAAAACACTTCCTTGTGGTCTACATAACATGTAATGTTGGTTCTTTGGTCAAAATATTGCATCGATTATCTTTTACAGATCATCTTGAAGCCGCTTTCCGACAGTCTCTTCCGGATGCGCCGTTTTGTGGGCGGTCTTATTTACGTGGCTCACCTTCGGCAGCATCTTCTCGCCGTCATCTTTGTTGTAGCGGTGTAGCGTGCAAGGACGGGAGTGGAAGAAGTGTCAAAAGATGGAGCAAACTGTTTTAATGACATTCACACTTTACTTAAATCAATAACGGAGCAGCATCTCCTCATCCGGAAACAACCACAAGGCCGGAAATGTGTCCTGTGAAAAACCATCCGACCGTAACTCTCATAACTAAAGTTCCTTGGGTGAATAATGTAAACTCACTACACCGGTATGTTTTAGTGCTTTCATGGCGAGTTTACTGACAGTTATAAGTAAGAACTTTACACTACTTTATATTAGAAATGGCAACAACGGAGGATGAATGTCACATAACAAAAAGATAGAGAAAAAGAAGAAGCCTATCGACTTTGTCGTCGGTACAGAATACAACGCCGGATTCATGCATTTTTTTAGGATTCATGAAGATCCCAAATACAGCAGGTATATCAGCATGTACCAGAAGGTAAGAACATTTGCATAATATGTCCTACCTTATACACACACCATAATAATACTCGTATGTTTAATGCGCCGACAATCCACCAAGTTGAGCGGCTTCATAGCTTACCAAAGTCGTACTAAAACATTTTGATAGATTTTTGAGCGCTGTGTTTAATGTTCTATATTTTCAATGGAACATATAAAATGTTGTTGTTGTTTACTTGAGTCATATTGCCATCATATCTCTTACCACGTACAGTGGGGCAAAAAAGTATTTAGTCAGCTACCGATTGTGCAAGTTCTCCCACTTAAAATGATGACAGAGGTGTGTAATTTTCATCATAGGTACACTTCAACTGTGAGAGACAGAATGTGAAAGAAAAATTGAGGAATTCACATTTTAGGAATTTTAAAGAATTCATTTGTAAATTATAAGTATTTGGTCAAGCATTCAAGGCTCTCACTGATGGAAGGACGTTTTGGCTCAAATTCTCATGATACATGGCCCCATTCATTCTTTCCTTAACACGGATCAATCGACCTGTTCTTTTAGCAGAAAAACAGCCCCAAAGCATTATGTTCCCACCCCCATGCTTCACAGTATGTCTGGTGTTCCTGGGATGCAACTCAGTATTCTTCTTCCTCCAAACACGACGAGTTGAGTTTATACCAAAATGGATACATGGATGATACAGTAGAGGATTGGGAGAATGTCAAGTGGTCGGATGAAACCAAAATAGAACTTTTTGGTATAAACTCAACTCGCCGTGTTTGGAGGAAGAAGAATACTGAGTTGCATCCCAAGAACACCATACCTACTGTGAAGCTTGGGGGTGAGAACATCATTCTTTGGGGCTGTTTTTCTGCTTAAGGGGACAGGACGATTGATCCGTGTTAAGGAAAGAATGAGTGAGAGCTTTGAATGGTTGACCAAATACTTATTTTCCACCATAATTTACAAAAAAATTATTAACAATTCCTACAATGTGAATTCCTGGATTTCTTTTTCACATTCTGTATCTCACAGTTGAAGTGTACCTATGATGAAAATTACAGACCTCTGTCATCATTTTAAGTGGGAGAACTTGCACAATAGGTGGCTGACTAAATACTTTTTTGCCCCACTGTATATCTTATGTTTGACTGCCATCTCCTGGTCACACTTATCATTACACCACATACCAAATAAAATAGCTTTCAAGTCGATGAGCAAAACCAGAATTATTCCGTACATTAGGCACAGGGGGTTATTAGGCGCACCGTTGAGTTTTGAGGCGAAAAAAATATTTTAAGTGAGCCCTACAGTCCGCAAAATACAGTATATAGTAAAAGCTTTAGATCTTTGAGTTTAACTCATGAAAAATGGGAGCAAAAACAAAAGTATTGCATTCATATTTTTGATCAGTCTGTCTTCATCAAATCTTATCCGATTTTAACAAAACTTGCAATGTTTATGCTGGTTTTGACGTTGTAATGGCAATCCAAATTTTACCCAGCTCTGATCAAGATCCCGCTTTTGGCACGATTTATGTTGAACTTGCTATCATTACCTGAATGTTTGCATTTTCTCCCATGTAATACAAAATAAATTACTTAATGCGGCGTCTTCAGTAATGCGGACGTTGTATCGATCCGTTGTTGTGAAGAAGAAGCTGAGCCGGAAGGCAAAGCTCTCAATTTACCGGTCGATCTACGTTCCCATCCTCACCTATGGTCATGAGCTTTGTGTCATGACCGAAATGATAAGATCACGGGTACAATCGGCCGAAATGAGTTTCCTCCGCCGTGTGGCGGGGCTCTCCCTTAGAGATAGGGTGAGAAGCTCTGTCATTCGGGAGGAACTCAAAGTAAAGTCGCTGCTCCTCCACATTGAAAGGAGCCAGATGAGGTGGTTCGGACATCTGGTCAGGATGCCACCCGAACGCCTCCCTAAGGAGGTGTTTAGGGCACGTCCAGCTGGTAGGAGGCCACGGGGAAGACCCAGGACACGTTGGGAAGACTATGTCTCCCGGCTGGCCTGGGAACGCCTCGGGATCCCCCGGGAAGAGCTAGACGAAGTGGCTGGGGAGAGGAAAGTCTGGGCTTCCCTGCTTAGGCTGCTGCCCCCGCGACCCGACCTCAGATAAGCGGTAGAAGATGGATGGATGGATGTATGTATGTTTGGGTTTAATTTTTATGAGCAAATCTCTTCAGGTCCGATTAAGTGTCGTCTTGTTTCCATGGCCTCAGGATGAAAAGGCGTTTTTTACTCAAGAGGCAGACACCGAGTAAAGAATAATGCTATTATCTTTTACCAGCTGTTATTTTCCCCTCCTAGTTCTGCCTAATTGGAGTGTATTTTAGAAAACGAGAGCTGCTCTCCAGGGACACTTCATTAGCACCTGTTAAGTGTCCAAGTATGTTAGAAGAAAGATGGAAGATGAAAGCTGTGTTTGGATAGTTGCCTTTGAGCAAATGCTTGCTTGTTGGGGGATTCAAAAAAACAAAGGCTCAACTTTTGACCCACTTTAGGTCTTCTCCTCTCGGTCAAATATCATTTTACAATTCACAAGAGGTTATTTAAATGGAAGGCCAAAGTAGTCACCTAATACAACCTTGCAATGTGTTTGTTATTGTTTCTGTTTGATTGAGGACAAAATGAACATCCAAAGTGGACCCCTAAGGACCAGCATTAGCGTCCGTAATTGTTGAAGCCACTGCCAGCTTAAAGGGGACCAACTTAACTGCAAAACAAATACGAATGCGAGTTGAATTATTAGGCATCAGAGAATAAAATGAGCAACGAGAAAAGAAAAGTCCAACTGGGTGATGTTTCAGCTTGTGACATATTGCATTTTTCTAGAGCAGTGGTTCTCTTTTTTTTTTTTTAACCCAAAACTACATCACAAATCACTTAGGTCTCCATCTACCACTACAAAGGTCAACATTAAAATACAATGACATAGTAGAAAAACAATGGTTAGGTTTTATTTATCAATTACAATTAACGTGTTTGGCCACTGTTTTTGCTCCTATTTTTCATGAGTTGAACTCAAAGATCTAAAACTCTTACAATATACACTATATTGTCAAAAGTATCCAAATGATGAGAATCGGGTGCCCTAACTACTTGGCCCGGTGTATAAAATCAAGCACTTAGGCATAGAGACTGTTTCTGCAAACATTTGTGAAACAACATTTGGGATTTCCAGCGTGGAACTGTCATAAGAGACTACCTGTGCAACAAATCCAGTCGTGAAATTTCCTCACTCCTAAATATTCCAAAATCAACTTTATTAGAAGAAAAGTGAAGCGTTTGGAAACAACAGCAAGTCAGCCACCAAGTGGTAGGCCACGTAAATTGACAGAAAGGGGTAGGGCTGGGCGATATATCGATATATGCGATATATTGCGGGTTTGTCGCTGTGCAATATGGAAAATTACTATATCGTGATATTCGCGTATAAGTTCTCACGCAGTTGCTTTTAGCTGCAGGCATTACACTACTGGCTCTTCCCACTCCTTCTTCTCTGAGAGAAAGACGGTGCGAAACTGGTAACAAATGAAGGAAGAATTAATTCCCAACAAAAATAGCAGGGGGTCCATCGTCTGGCGGTGGTTCGACGTCAATCGGGAAGATGTCGAATAGACAACTTTAATTTGTCAAGTGTGGGGCACAAGCGTTGCTACAAGGGCTGTGAATCTTTGGGTGTCCCACGATTCGATTCAATATCGATTCTTGGGGTCACGATTCGAAAATATATAGATTTTTTTCGATTCGCGATTCAAAAACGATATTTTTCCGATTCAAAACGAATCTGTATTCATTCAATACATAGGATTTCAGCAGGATCTACCCCAGTCTGCTGACATGCTAGCAGAGTAGTAGATTTAAAAAAAAGAAAAACTTTTATAATTGTAAAGGACAATGTTTTATCAACTGATTGCAATAATGTAAAATTGTAAATTGGTTTTAACTACTAACTTGTTGACTTGTTGTCAAGCTTATGAGATGCGAGGCAAGTGTAAGCCACTGTGACACTATTATTTTTATTTTTGTAAATGTCTAATGATAATGTCAATGAGGGATTTTTAATCACTGCTATGCTGAAATTATAACTAATATTGATACTGTTGTTGATAATATTCGTTTTTGTTTCACTACTTTTGGAGGTCAGCTGTCTCGACAGGTCACTGCGGTCAGGCAACCCAGCAATGCCGTCCAAGAAACGCGTTTGCACTGCGGTTATTGATCCAGTATCGGTTCTGTTAATGCTGATCTATTTTTGGTATCGGTTATGAGATTTGATATGAGTGTGGACGTGATTCACCTGTGCTGACTCACCTGGTCCGCCTTGACATGTCAGGTCGTCGCAGGAAATGAAGATGAAGAGTGACTTCGAAGCAGACGAAGAGTGACTTGTTAACCTACTGTGAGTAAAAAAGCCGGCGTGATTCAAGAAAATGACTGCAAAACAAAAGAAACTCGAGGAAGACTTGGAGGAGATTAGAAAATCTATCAACTCCCTGTCGGAAGATGTAAGGACAGTGGCCAAGCAGCAAGACACACTAATGGAGTTGTTGACCGAAATCAAAATGCTAAAAAACATCATCAAGGAGAAAGACAAGAAAATTGTCGACCTAGAAGCAAGAATTGACGAACTTGAACAATACACCAGAATGGACGATTTGATTATAAGCGGACTGGAAACCAAACATCGCACGTATGCAAGAGTGGCCGGGACTCGCAGCAGGGACGCTGACAAGGACGCCGAAGCCCCGGCGGACGAACTTGAGACACTTGAACGGCAAGTAATTAACTTTTTTACCAGTAAGAACGTATCTCTTCAAAGTGGCAGCATTTCGGCGTGCCATACTATCCCCAGGAAGGACAGCAGAACCAACCCAGCCATTGTGATCCGGTTTGTGAATCGAAAACATAAGCCGGTGTTACTACGACAGGGAAGGAAGCTGAAAGGAACTGGGGTTTACATCAATGAACATCTTACAAAGAAGAACGCCGACATTGCAAGACAAGCACGCATCCTCAGAAAAGAAAACAAGATACAAGCAACATGGACACGAAACTGTAAAATCATGATTCGGCTAAATGGACCATAGGAAGAAGCCAAAGTTGTCACGATTCGAGAGCTCCGTGACTTGGATCAATATAGATGAGACCTACTAGGCGTATTACTGACATGGCTCATCCTTGGCTGGAGATGGGGAAGGCTTTGCGACGAGAAGGTGAGACAACTGAGAATCAAGCGTCTTCAAGAGCTGAATACATGGACTATAAATTACATGACTTTGAATATGATGTTGACCCTGATAACCATCTGTTCAACTCAATCAATGCTACTTGTGACTACTACACCGAGGAACAATTTAATGACAATGTTAGCTTAGATAATAAATTTTCTTTAATACATTTCAACTGCAGAAGCTTATATGCGAATCTCTCAAAGATTGACGAATACTTGAAGACTTTAAACAGCAAAATCAAAATAATAGCACTTTCTGAAACATGGATCGATAAAGACAGAGGTATTGACTTCTCCATTGACGGGTATAAGTTGTATCACAGTAGTAGAAAAAACAAGAAGGGAGGAGGTGTGGCCCTGTTTGTTGACTGCGACTTGAAATGTAAACCTGTCAAATGTATGACAACGGTAATCGATGATTTATTTGAATGTGTAACTGTGGAGGTAGACATAGAAAAGAAGAGAAATGTTATTGTTACGTGTTTATATAGGACACCTGGGTCTAAGGTAGAAGCATTTAATGATAGTCTGGAAGAATTACTGTGTAAGGTAAAGGAAAAGAAAACATTCGTCATGTGTGGCGACTATAACATAGACCTGCTAAGCTCACCCAGAAATAAATCAACAAGAGACTTCTTGGATGTGGTATATAGTAGAGGGCTTTATCCATTGATCACCAAACCCAGTAGAATATCGACAAATTGTGCAACATTAATTGATCACATCTTTATAAATGACATAGAAAATAATATAAAAAGTGGATTAATAATTAATGATATAAGGGACCACTTACCTGTGTTTCTTACTTATGACTGTCAAATGTATAGAAAGAGGGAGGAGAAAACCCATAGGTATACAAGGAAAAGGACTGAAGAGGCAATAAATAAATTTAGGAAGGACTTATTTGAAGCAGACTGGAATGAGGTGTATGTGGGAGAGGCAAATGCTGCATATGAGGCTTTTCGTAATATTTATTTATCATTGTATGAAATACATTGTCCGAATGTATGGAAACAAAGAGACAGCTACAATAAAAAGCCTTGGATTATAAAGGGACTACAGAATGCTTGTAAAAAGAAAAAGAATCTTTATAGAGACTTTATAAAAGTAAGAACAAAGGATGCTGAAACGAAATATAAGGTTTACAAAAACAAATTGATAACAATAATGAGACAAGCTAAAAAAGACTATTACAACAACTTACTAGAAAAAAACAAAAACAATATTAAAGGAACCTGGAATATTCTGAACGAGGTAATAGGTAAAACATCGGGGCCTACAAGCCCACCAAGCTATTTTATCAATGAGGATAATAAGATGATAACAAATATGAAAGAAGTAGCAAATGGATTCAATTCTTTTTTTGTGAATGTTGGATCCAAATTGGCAGAGAGTATTGAAGAACATAAAGATATACAGAGTGGATGGAGAGGGGGAAGCAAAGTGCTACAGTCCATGCTTTTAGGAGATGTTAGTGAAAATGAAATTCTATCGGTTGTAACAAAACTGAAAAATAAGGCATCAACAGACAGTGATGGTATTGACATGATAATTGTAAAAAAGACTATTGACAGTATCATCAAACCTCTATGTTATGTTTTTAATCTCTCTTTTCAAATAGGGACTTTTCCAAATAGAAGGAAGGTAGCAAAAGTAATTCCACTCTATAAAACGGGAGATAAACATATATTTACTCATTACAGACCAGTGTCACTGCTGTCACAATTTTCTAAAATAATTGAAAAAATATTTGTAGAAAAATTAGACTGTTGTATTGGGAAGAACATGCTGTTGAGTGAGAGCCAGTATGGATTCCGAACTAATAGATCCACTGCTTCAGCTGTAATGAATAAAATGGAGGATATAGCAACAGAAACTGATAATAGGAAATACACTATCGGTGTGTTTATCGATCTTAAAAAAGCATTTGACACTATGGATCATTCTATATTATTGTCCAAGTTGCATTCACTTGGTGTGAGAGGAGTAATTTTAGAATGGCTAAGAAGTTATTTAGATAATAGACAAGAGTTTGTGGATTTTTTGTGGTAATACATCTGAACAAATGAGGATTGAATGTGGAATTCCACAAGGTTCGGTTTTGGGACCTAAATTGTTTATTTTGTATATTAACGATATATGTGAGGTATCAAAGTTATTGAAATGTGTTTTATTTGCGGACGACACCAACTTTTATAGTTCAGGACATGACTTAAAAGCGTTATCAATACTTATTGAACAGGAAATGATTAAACTTAAGAGATGGTTTGATGTCAACAAATTATCATTCAATGTAAAAAAACAAAGTTTATGATTTTTGGTAAGAGGAAAAGAGAGGACACCATCAAACTGTCGATAGTTGGAATTGATATTGAAAGGGTTTCTGAACTTAGATTTTTAGGAGTGATACTGGATGACAGTCTGACATGGAAATCTCATATTGCACATTTACGATAAAATATGTCTAAGAGTATTTTTATATTAAACAAGGTAAAATATATGTTAGATTATAGGGCAATGCGCATATTGTATTGTGCACCTATATTGCCATATATCAGCTACTGTGTGGAAGTGTGGGGGAACACATATTAGCGTAACATAAAGGCATTGTATCAATTACAGAAAAGAGCTATAAGGATTATTCATAAAGTACATTACTTAGAACACACTAACATATTATTTATTAACTCTGGACTATTGAAACTACAGGAGCTAGTAAAGCTACAGACATTGTGTGTCATGTTTAAGGCTAGAAGTAAAACATTACCAGCAAATTTACAAAAAATGTTTGTCATCACTTCTGAGAATACAGAGCATAGAAGAAAAGGTCATTTCAAACAACAATATTCAAGGACAACTTTAAAACAAATGTGTACATCAGTGGTGGGGGTAAAATTGTGGAATTCTCTTTACAACGAGATAAAAAAACTGTAAAAATATATTCCAATTGAAAAAAATATATAAAGATAGAACAATAAGATCATATGGACAGCCATAAGTGTTTACATTTTTTGATTTTTTTTTATTTTACTTATTTTTTGTCTGGTGTTGTATTTGCTCTGTATCATTCCGTGAGGTGTATATTATATTATTACTATTATTTTCTTGGTTTGGTTTATACTCTATGAAGTTTTGCACTTCTTGTGTTTTTCTTGTGTTTTTTGTTTTTGATTGTTTCATTACATTTGGATATATGTGTCGGCTTAAATGATATTCATGAAGTAAGATAATGTATTAAGTCAAAGGGAGCAGGAAATTATAAGATTTTCTTCATCCTGCTCCTTCTCAGGAATTGTGTGAATTTAAATTGTATAATTGTGATATAATTATTTATCGTTCTAAATGCACATCAATGAATGAGATAAATAAAAATGAAATGAAATACTTTTGGTTTGTTCTGTGTCGTGTTCGTGTCTTTTTTGCAGTTCTGAGTGTTGCTGGGTCAAGTTTGGTTTTGGAATTGGATTGCATTGTTATGGTATTGCTGTGTATTGTTTTGTTGGATTGATTATTATTATTATTTTTTTTTTTAAATCGATTTTTTTAAAATGAGAATCGATTCTGAATCGCACAACATATTCGATTCGATTTGTATTCGAATCGATTTTTTCCAACACCCCTAGTTGCTACCAAAAGTAGCAATACTGCTAATATATAGCATCATTTGAAAAGTTACCTGCTAATAACTGTTTAATAAATACAGTTTTGGTCAATTGACTTAGTTGTGATTTCCTTCTCTGCATGAATGTTTAAAATGAGCATATATTAATGCAGTATGAAGAAGAATGTTTTAATGTAGACACATAGAATCATCATACTGCTATGATTATATGTATCAATTATTAATTCAAGGCTAAGGCAAACTATCGAGATATATATCGTGTATCACGATGTGGCCTAAAAATATCAAGATATTAAAAAAAGGCCATATAGAGGAGTCAGTGGATGCTGAGCTCCAAACTTCATGTGAGCTTCCAATTAGTCCACGTACAGTACGCAGAGAGCTTCATGGAATGGGTTTCCATGGCCGAGTAGCTAAATCTAAGCCATACATCACCAAGTCCAATGCAAAGCGAGGGATGCATAGGTGTAAAGCCTGTCACCACTGGACTCTAGAGCAGTGGAGACGCCTTCTCTGGAGTGATGAATCACGCTTTTGGCAATCGGATGGACCAGTCTTGTTTTGGAGGTTGCCAGAAGAACGCTCCATTTTGGAGTGCATTGTGCCGAGTGTAAAGTTTGGTGTGGGGTTGTATTTCAGGAGTTGGGCTTGGCCACTTAGTTCCAGTAAAAGAAACTTTGAATGCTCCAGGATACCAAAACATTTTGGACAATTCCATGGGATCGCACTTCAAGTTCATATGTGAGTAAAAGCAGGTGGCCAAATACTTTTGGCAATATAGTGTACATACAAGACCTATTCCTCTCAAATATCGGTTTGATGTACTGTCAGATTCTCTGAAAACGCCTTTCGAGACAGCTTATGGTTGAGAAATGATCATTCAATTCACGGGCAACAGCTCTGGTGGACATTCCTGCAGTCAGCCTGCCAACTGCACGCTCCCTCCAAACTCGTGACATCTGTGGCATTGTGCTGTGTGATAAAACGGCACATTTCAGAGCGGCCTTTTGTTGTGGGCATCCTAAGGCACACCTGTGCAGTAATCATGGGTTTTAATCAGCATCTTTAAATGCTACACCTGTGAGGTGAAATGGATTATTATCTTGGCAAAGAAGAAATGACCACTAACTAGGTTTGTGGGAAAATCGAATCATATTCGAATCGCAATTCTCACATTGTGCGATTCAGAATCGATTCTCATTTTTTTAAATCGATTATTATTATTATTTTTTTTTTTAATCAATCCAACAAACAACTACACATCAATACCATAACAATGCAATCCAATTCCAAAACCAAACCTGACCCAGCAACACCCAGAACTGCAATAAACAGAGCAATTGAGAGAAGACACAAACACGACACAGAACAAACCAAAAGTAGTGAAAGAAAAATTAATATTATCAACATCAGTATCAATATTAATTATAATTTCAGCATAGCAGTGATTAAAAATACCTCATTGACATTATCTTTAGACATTTATATTAAAAAAAAAAGAACAATAGTGTGACAGTGGCTTACACTTGCATCGCATCTCATAAGCTTGACAACACACTGTGTCCAATATTTTCACAAAGATAAAATAAGTCATATTTTTGGTTCTTTTAAGAGTTAAAACAAATTTACATTACTGCAAACAGTTGATAAAACATTGTCCTTTACAATTATAAAAGCTTTTTTTTTACAAAAATCTACTACTCTGCTTGCATGTCAGCAGACTGGGGTAGATCCTGCTGAAATCCTATGTATTGAATGAATAGAGAATCGTTTTAAATCTGGAAAAAGTAGTTTTTGACTCGAGAATCGTGTTGAATTGAAAAAAAAAATCGATTTTGAAATGAATCCTGACCCCAAGAATCGATATTGAATCGAATCGTGGGACACCCAAAGATTTGCAGCCCTACCACTAACACAGATTTTGACAGATTTGTGAACAATATTTTAGAGAAATAGGTATTTTGTGTATATAGTTAAAGTTTTAGATCTTTGAGTTCAACTCATGAAAAATGGGAGCAAAAATAAAAGTGTTGTGTTTATATTTTTGTTCAGTATATCTTCATCACTCGTTGTGGCTTGTGCAGCCCTTTGAGACACTAGTGATTTAGGGCTATATAAGTAAACATTAATTGATTGATTGATTGATCAAATCTTATATGATTTTGATAATTGCAATTGTTACGCTGGTTTTGACATTGTAATGGCAATCCAAATTTCACCCAGCTCTGATCAAAATCGCGCTTTTGGCAACAATTGGAGTTCAACTTGCTATCATTACCCAATGTTTTGAACAGTAACACTGTGTTTGGAATATTTTGTGATTTTTCTTGGTGGACACAAAGCACTGTTTGAAAATCCCTGTTCTAGAGCAAATTGATCAGGAAAGATGAGGAAATAAACAGGTTAATGTATTATGATTGTTGTTCTAATATTAACGATACACGCTTCAGATGTCCATACCTGCTTTGCTAAGGTAGTAACTGCCATGATAAGTTAAGCTAGCAATAAAATTGAGCTTTTACATCCCTGAGCTTCCTTTTTATGTCCTTATGTGGATGGATACCTTTTCCTTTTTCCACTCTTGTTAGCCATTGAATCATTTAACAGAAGAGATACAGATTAAATACAACTCAAGATGGATTTATTCCTCTAAGCACATAAAAGGGACATCGGCCAGCATATTGCGTGCATTTGTGTTTGTGTAGGAAGTAGATTGAAACCAAAAATGGCTAAAAGCTAAAGACATACGTAATAATTGTCCTTGAATATATTTCAGTGTATAACAGCACGTGTCAATATAAACAACTATCAAATAATTATAGTTGTATATTACATATACAAAGTCTCCAAGGCGAAAGTGTGTTAGAAAGTATCCAGTAAAAAATTATGTCTACATCATTCAATGTTCTTAAAGGCCTACTGAAATGAGATTTTCTTATTTAAATGGAGATTGCAGGTCCATTCTATGTGTCATACTTGATCATTTCGAAACATTGCCATATTTTTGCTGAAAGGATTTAGTAGAGAACATCGACGATAAAGTTCGCAACTTTTGGTCGCCAATAAAAAAGCCTTGCCTGTACGGGAAGTCGCAGACGATGACGTCACCCGTGGGAGGGCTCCTCACACCCTCACATTGTTTATAATGGGAGCCTCCAACAAAAAGAGCTATTCGGACCGAGAAAACGACAATTTTCCCATTAATTTGAGCGAGGATGAAAGATTTGTGGCTGAGGATATTGATAGCGAAGGACTAGAAAAAAAAAAATGAAATAAAATGAAGTTTAAAAAAAAAGGCGATTGCATTGTGAGCGATTCAGATGTTTTTAGACACATTTACTAGGATAATTCTGCAAGATCCCTTATCTGCTTATTGTTTTAATAGTGTTTTAGTGAGATTTTAAAGATTGTAAAGACATACCTCGAGGTCGGATGGCTGCGGTGAACACGCAGTGTCTCAGAGAGAAGCTGAGGAACCAAGCTCACAGCTGCTTTTTTTGACATGACAGCTGCTGCAGGACGACGAATAATCCATTGATGTCTACGGTAAGATATATATCACAATTTCCCCATCCAAAAACATGCTGGTTGATGTAGAGAAAACATGTTTGCTTGACTGCTCTGCTTCACAACAAACAAAGAAACACCTGCTGTTTCTGGGTACTAAAGGCAGCTGCAATCCACCACTTTCCACCAACAGCATTGTTCTTTATAGTCTCCATTATTAAATGAACAAATTGCAAAAGATTTAGCAACACAAACGTCCAAAATACTGTGTAATTACGCCATGAACAGAGACGACTTTTAGCCGTATTTGGTGTAGCGCTTATATTTCCTTACAGTCCGTGACGTCACGCGTACGCGTCAACATTCCACAACGTTTTTAACAAGAAACTCGCGGGAAATTTTAAATTGTAATTTAGTAAACTAAAAAGGCTGCATCGGCATGTTTTGCAATGTTAATATTTCATCGTTGATATATGAACTATCAGACTGCGTGGTCGGTAGTAGTGGGTTTCTGTAGGCCTTTAAAGTGTCGTGTTGAAAACGTCGCGGTATGATGACGCGTGCGTTTGACGTCTCGGGTTGTAGCGGACATTATTTTACAGCACGATCCAAGCTATAAGTAGTCTGCTTTAATCGCATAATTACACAGTATTCTGGACATCTGTGTCGCTGAATCCTTTGCAATTTGTTCAATTAATAATGGAGAAGTCAAAGTAGAAAGATGGAGGTGGGAAGCTTTTAGCCTTTAGCCACAAAAACACAGTATGTGTTTCCTTGTTTAAAATTCCGGAAGCTAAAGCTTTACTATGGATCAGAGCGGTCAAGCGACCATGGATCCCGACTCCATGTCAACCAGCAGTTTTCAGTGAGAAAATGGTGGTAATAAGTCGCCTCTTACCTGAGACATAAGCGGAGCTTCCGTCCTGCTGCTGCTGCCGTGACTTCCCTCAGAGACTCTGGCGTCAACACACCCGTGGCCACACCCCTCCGACTTTCAGGTACTATTTAATCTCACTAAAACTCTAGCAACACAATAGGCAGATAATGGATTTTCCAGAATGATCCTAGTAAATGTGTCTAATAACATCTGAAATGCTCCCACTACAATCGCCTTTTTTTTTTTTTCCTAGACCTTCACTCTAAACTTCCTCATCCACAAATCTTTCATCCTCACTCAAATTAATATGGACATTGTTGCTTTCTTGGTCCAAATAGCTCTAGCTGCTGCTGGATATGATTGGAAACAATGTGAGGATGTGAGGAGCCCTACAACTCATGACGTCTCGCGCACATCGTCTGCTACTTCCGGTAAAGGCAAGGCTTTTTTATTAGCAACCAAACGTTGCAAACTTTATCGTCGATGTTCTCTACTAAATTCTTTCATCAAAAATATGGCAATATCGCGAAATGATCAAGTATGACACATAGAATGGACCTGCTATCCCCGTTTGAATAATAAAATCTCATTTCAGTAGGCCTTTAACTCGTGTCGCCAAAAAAGAAGATTTTCCTTTCCATTTAAATTTAAAGACAGCATAAGTCTATTTCAGACAGTTAATGATACACAGTTTAGTCATTTTACTATTGATTAAAGCTTTGCTAAAAGAAACACACCACAAGACAATAAAAGTATATGATTCATGTTGATATTGCAACAGTAACCTTTTCAGGCAATATTCTAGAGCAGGGGTTCTCAAATGGGGGTACGCGTACCCCTGGGGGTACTTGAAGGTATGCCAAGGGGTACGTGAGATTTTTTTCAAATAATCCAAAAATAGCAACAATTGAAAAAAAATTTATAAAAATATTTATTGAATAATACTTCAAAATATGAATGTAAGTTCATAAACTGTCAAAAAATAAATGTAACAATGCAATATTCAGTGTGGACAGCTAGATTTTTTGTGGACATATTCCATAAATATTGATGTTAAAGATTTATTTTTTTGTGAAGAAATGTTTAGAATAAAGTTCATGAACCCATATGGATCTCTATTACAATCCCCAAGGAGGGCACTTTAAGTTGATGATTACTTCTGTGTGTAGAGATCTTTATTTATAATTGAATAACTTGTTTATTTTTCAACAAGTTTTTAGTTATTTTTACATCTTTTTTTCCAAATAGTTAAAAAAAGACCACTACAAATGAGCAATATTTTGCACTGTTATACAATTTAATAAATCAGAAACTGATGACATAGTGCTGTATTTCACTTCTTTATCTCTTTTTTTCAACCAAAAATGCTTTTCTTTGATTAAGGGGTACTTAAGTTAAAAAAATGTTCACAAGGGGTACATTACTGAAAAAAGGTTGAGAACCACTGTTCTAGGGTCTAAATTCTCTATCTTAATGGTAGTTCAGTTTTCACCATGAATTGATTTAAGTGGACCCCGACTTAAACAAGTTGAAAAACTTATTCGAGTGTTACCATTTAGTGGTCAATTGTACGGAATACGTACTGAACTGTGCAATCTACTAATAAAAGTTTCAATCAATCAATAGTAAAAAAAAAGTCATTTTGATGTACTACTACGAAAAAAAAGGCACAACACGACACAGAATTGGCTCTTACATGATTTGCTGACGCTTTGTGCGACATTAAGGGGCATGGAAAATTGAATTTCAAAAATATTTTTGTTTAAAATTGGTGCAGTAAGTAGCAACTTATGTATGAAGTGTCGGGCAGCTGAGGGAACTCTTGTTCATTTATTGTGGGAATGTCAGAGAAACAATCACATTCTTAATTATTGGGATCACTGCAAACTTATATTCTTGGTGATCTGCATCCATTTAGTAACATGCTATCAAAAAATAAACATGCATTTCTTTCAGTATGTCTCATAACAAAAAGGATAATACTAAAAAAAAGGATAGATGTTGATAGTCCAACTCAAACTGACTGGTATACACAAGCTATGGAAATGAGATCAGTAGGAAAAAGTGCATTTAGTTTAGATAATAATGAGTCATATGTTGGAATATGATTATTTAAATTTGTTTTAACTTTTAAATAAACCTAAAATATGACTAATTTTGTTTTTGTGGAAAATATTGGACACGATATTTTGTGAAGCTTATGAGATGTGTTGCAAGTGTAAGCCACTGTGATACTTTTTTTTTAAATGTTTTTATTTTTTATAAATGGCTGTGATGATAATGTCAATGAGGGATATCTAATCACTGCTTTGTTGGAGTTATTATTATTGATACTGTTGTTGATATCATTCAGTTTTGTTTGATTACTTTTGGATTATTTTGTGTCATGTTTGTGTGTCCTCTCCATTACTCTGTTGATTGCTATTCTGAATGTTGCTGGGCCGGGTTTGTTTTTTTAATTGTAATTGTATTGTTGTGGTATTATTGTGTATTAATTTGTTAGATTGATTAATAAAAATAAAGGAAATGAATATTTTTTCGAAAACTATGAATGGGGTCCAGAAAATAGATTTTTTCGAATGAATCGCCATTCATTTACATAATAAATATAAATAAAATACTCATTTTTTTTTTTTAAATATATAAATGATTTATTTTATTTCTTTAATCTGTCCAGTGCAGCCACTCAGACCAATCATATAGTTGATGTAGATGTCCATATCTGCTGTAAAGATTTGCTTTAAAAAAGACAATTGTTGGATACTTCTCTTGTCTTATTAAATATTTGGATATAATATCCATCCATCCACTTTCTACCGCTTATTCCCTTTGGGGTCGCAGGGGGCGCTGGTGCCTATCTCAGCTACAATCGGGCGGAAGGCGGTGTACACCCTGGACAAGTCACCATCTCATCGCAGGGCTGGATATAATATTATGAAAAAAAAATCATTTTTTTTTAAACAATATATTAATCACAGCTGTTCATCTATTTTATGGAGGAATGTAGTTAATCATAGAACTGACACCCAATGTTATTAAAAAGTATGGATTTGGAATTGAGAACTGTTTCTGAATCGAAACATTACCCACATTAATAGAATTAAATTTAATCATGTGGTGCCCAAAAGAGTCACAGCCCTTATTAAATATTATTCATATTTTCTAGAAGACCTACTGAAATGAGATTTTCTTATTTAAACGGGGATAGCAGGTCCATTCTATGTGTCATACTTGATCATTTTGCGATATTGCCATATTTTGGCTGAAAGGATTTAGTAGAGAACATCCACGATATAGTTCGCAAGTTTTGGTCGCTAACAGAAAAGCCCTGCGTCTACCGGAAGTCGTAGACGATGACATCACCCGTTGATGGCTCCTCACATCCTCACATTGTTTTTAAGGGGAGCCTCCAACAAAAAGAGCTATTCGGACCGAGAAAACTACAATTTCCCTATTAATTTGAGCGAAGATGAAAGATTCGTGTTTGAGGATATTGATAGCGACGGACTAGAAAAAAAATATCAAGTTAAAAAAAAAAAACGCGATCGCATTGGGATAGATTGAAGTGTTTTTAGACACATTTACTAGGATAATTCTGGGAAATCCCCTATCTTTCTATTGTGTTGCTAGTGTTTTAGTGAGTTTAATAGTACCTGATAGTCGGAAGGGTGTATCCACGGGTGTCTTGAGGCCAGTGTCTGATGGAATTCGACGACAGCTGTATGGACGTCACAAGCTCAGCTGATCTCCAGTAAGTGGCGACTTTTTACCACAATTTTCTCACCGAAAAACTGCTGGTTGAGATTTGGTCAGGATCCATGTTCGTTTGACCGCTCTGATCCATAGTAAAGCTTCACCTCCAGAAATTTTAAACAAGGAATTACCGTGTGTTTGTGTGGCTAAAGGCTAAAGCTTCCCAACTCCATCTATCTACTTTGACTTCTCCATTATTGATTGAACAAATTGCAAAAGATTCAGCAACACAGATGTCCAAAATACTGTGTAATTATGCGGTTAAAGCAGATGACTTTTAGCTGTGTGTGCGTAGCGCTCATATTTCCTAACAGTCTGTGACGTCAGCCGTACACGTCATCATTCTGCGACGTTTTCAACAAGAAACTCCCGGGAAATTTAAAATTGCAATTTAGTAAACTAAAAAGGCCGTATTGGCATGTGTTGCAATGTTAATATTTCATCATTGATATATAAACTATCAGACTGTGTGGTTGGTAGTAGTGGGTTTCAGTAGGCCTTTAAGTTCATCCTTCATCAACGTTGATGTTTTTAAGTTTCACTAAATCATTTTTTAAGGAAAACAACGCTCGCTCAGTGTTAATAGTGGAATATTTTTCAAAGATTTGGGATCTAATTATTTTTGTACTCCTTTCTTCTGTTCTCCTGCAAACATTTTTCCCCTATATTTTCCATATTTACTTAAAATTGATACATTTAGAAAAAAATGGAATGAGGGCAAAGCAAATCTTTCTCCACAGCCTTTGGACGTCAACTAGACTTATACAACTCCATAAAATGGACCACAATGTTTAATCAACCCAAGGGTCGGCAACCCAAAATATTGAATAAGCCATATTAGACCACAAATACAAGAAAAAAATCTATCTGGAGCCGCAATAAAAATAAAAACCTAATATAAGTGTTACAATGAAGGCAACACATGATGTAAGTGTCTATATTAGCTATAGCAGCCTACTATCAAAATGACTTTGTGTCTCAGGCTGATGCAAATCTTTGTTACAGAAATATTAACATTTTAATGTTTCTTTTAAAAAATTTTACAACATTGGAAAACATTGGTAAAACAGAGGTTTCTCTGAGGGCGAGATAACTCCTGGAAATTACTGGCTTAGAATGACCAAAGATATGGATTTGTGTGTCCAAGTTAAAGGGGAACATTATCACCAAACCTATGCAAGCGTCAATATATACCTTGATGGTGCAGAAAAAAGACCATGTGTTTTTTTAACCGATTTCCGAACTCTAAATGGGTGAATTTTGGCAAATTAAACGCCTTTCTGTTTATCGGTCTTTTAGCGATGACGTCAGAACGTGACGTCACCGAGGTAACACACCCGCCATATTCATTTTCACAAAACAAACACTGGGTCTCAGCTCTGTTATTTTCCGTTTTTTCGACTATTTTTTGGAACCTTGGAGACATCATGCCTCGTCGGTGTGTTGTTGGAGGGTGTAACAACACTAACAGGGAGGGATTCAAGCTGCACCACTGGCAAGAAATCTGCCGCCAGACCCCCATTGAATGTACTAGAGTGTCTTCACATTTGACCGGCGATGCTAAGACAGACATGGCACAGAGATGTATGGATAACCTGCAGATGCATTTGCAACGATTAAGTCAACAAAATCACAAAGGTGAGTTTTGTTGATGTTGTTGACTTATGTGCTAATCAGACATATTTGGTCACAGCATGACTGCCAGCTAATCGATGCTAACATGCTACGCTAATCGATGCTAACAGGCTATTTACGCTAGCTGTATGTACATTTGAAACTACATACCCGCATTTAATGCGAAACAAACACTTACCAATTGACAGATTTAAGCTGCTACAGTGTCACAAGATGCGAAAGTCCTGATCGTTTGATCCGCACATTTTACCGGCGATGCTAATAAGGCAGCCATGCTATGGGCCACTTCATTAGGTACACCCACGTCAATAGCTATTCGCTCAATAGCTTCAATTTCTTCTTCAATTTCGTTTTCGCTATCTGCCTCCATACTCCGACCATCTGTTTCAATACATACTGAAACCAGAGTCTGAATCCGAGCTAATGTCGCTATATCTTGATGTGGTAACCGCCATGTTGTTTGTATTGGCAGCCCTTTATGACAGCACAGGGAAATGGAAAGTGTTTTCGAAGACAGCGAAAATAAGGCACTTTAAAGCTTTATTTAGGGATATTCTTGGACCGGTAAAATTTTGAAAAAATCTTCAAAAAATACAACAAGCCACTGGGAACTGATTTTTATTGTTTTTAACCCTTTAGAAATTGTGATAATGTTCCCCTTTAAAGGAAACTGCTGGTTGTCTTCTTCTAATAGATTCATTACAATCTCTGCAAGCTGGGTAACGTTTGCTGTGGTCTGGAACAGCACACAAACAACTATCAGAAATGCCGCTAATATTACATACATATGATGTGTCATGCAAATATGAATTAAATACACAAAAGACATAATTAAAGGAAATTAAATGAGGTCAAATAAAGCTATGAACGAGGCACAATGATATAACATGCACATATGTTTGGACTCCCTCGTACAGGGGTGGGCAATTCATTTTTACAAGGGGGCCGCATGAGCAACCCGAGCACAGGTGAAGGGCCACACCAACAATATTTCCCAAAAATTTTGCTCAAATTATTTTTGATGTACCGTAAGATAAATAATAATAATAGCCATAATAATAATATCATTTAACCTAACTTAACTTTATACAAAAGCAGATTGCTTTTGATGGTTTTATTTTTAACACTGTCTTACACAACACTTCCTGATGTGTAATACAATGAGAAAATGTCAATTTCTGTCACTTTATACTGCATCCTCTTTAAAAAAAGTCCAACATTTTTCCTTGTCAGATTTGGACAACCATCTGTTGTCACACCTGCCAGCTTGTCCCATTTCAGTCCTAGCATGTCCATACAAATGACAATACAATGATCCAGCAACTGACACAAGACAGTGAAAAAGTCATTACCTGTGGTTGTCTCTTTAATTGACTGCATGGCTGCCAGCTCCTCCGTGATTTGAAAGTCTGCAGTTATCCCACGTAAGAAGATGAGCAGCAGGGCGGTGTCACGTACATCGCAGCTCTCAACCAAAGGCAGCGAAAAACAGTCAAAGATGGCCATTCTGTTCTTCAGCTGAAGCTCTCAAGTTTACAGCGATGGTCTCAACCCGCCTCGCTACAGTGCGTCGGGAGAGTGACACGTTCTCAAATGCGCCCCTCTTCTCCGGACATATCAGCGCAACAGAGTCCAATAAGCACTCCTTAATAAACTCTCTGTCAGAAAACGCCTTACTTTTTTCCGGAGATTTTGTGAGGAATGACTAAACTTGTCCTGACGGCTGAAACTCTGGGGGTGTGAAATTTGGCAAAAAGTTGTTGTTGGGTTTGCAGTTTTACCATCAACACATCAGCCTCCCTGGCGCGCTCTTCATCAGACAGATTCTGGTATTTTTCCTCGTGCTTCGTCGTGTAGTGGCGATTCAAATTATATTCTTTAAACACAGCAACCTGCTTACCACAAACTAAGCACACGGCGTTACCTATAATTTCTGTAAAGAAATACTTGGCAGTCCATGTGTCTGGCTTTCCCCTGACAGTTTGTCTATGTTTTAGTTTTTTCCTCTGCAATTGTCTGTTTCCTCTGTGTTTAGTATTTCCTGTCCTTAGTTCCTGTCTAGTGCTCTTATTTTGTCAGCTTCCTGTCTTGTTCCCTGAGTGCTTTGTTCCTCCTCAGCTGCGGCTGATTGGCACCTGGCCACACCTGTTGCCAATCAGCCCGCTCCTATTTGTACCTGCTTTGTCTTGTGTCAGTTGCTGGATCATTGTATTGTCATTTTTATTGTTGTTGCCACATATCACTCTTGTCGTGGTACCTGTTGTGTCGCTTTGTTACAGCTACTACCTCTCATGCTACATTTTGTCCTGGTCGTCGTAGCGGTAAGCTGTTTCTGTTAGCATTAGTTATTTCCAGTTTTTCTGTTTGCTATACACTTGCTTCCATGCTAAAGTTCCTTTTTGTTTTCTAGCTTCCAGTGCTAGCTCCCTTAGTTTGTTATTCCGCCCACGTGCATGCTGTTTGTTTGTTCTTGTTTAGTTTTAATTAAATCATGTTTTCATATTCTATGCCTGCCTCCGTCTCTGCATCTTGGGGTTCGTCATCAAATAACTGTGACACAATGCCTTGTTGAAAACACGGCATTCGTCATCAACTTTTCTCTTTCTAGCGTCTCGGTGGTAACCGGACATCACTTGTCGCTGTGCACCTTCACTCACAGGTTACACAAGGACGTACGCCCATAAATAACATTTTTCAAAATAAAAGCAGCACAGTTGTATTGCCCGCACGACATAGATGTTTTTTTAAATTTATTTTGTCATTTTTGTTTGCCGCTGTTCACATTCACTCACAATTGCGCACGAGCGTACGTCCATACGGAAGTACATTCCCCGTTTCCATATGAGTTGGGATATTGTGTTAGATGTAAATATAAATACAATTATTTGCAAATCCTTTTCAACCCATATTCAGTTGAATGCACTACAAAGACAACATATTTGATGGTCAAACTCATAAACTTTATTTTTTTTTTTTGCAAATAATAATTAACTTAGAATTTTATGGCTGCAACATGTACCAAAGTAGTTGGGAAAGGGCATGTTCACCACTGTGTTACATCACCTTTTCTTTTAACAACACTCAATAAACATTTGGGAACTGAGGAAACTAATTGTTGAAGCTTTGAAAGTGGAATTCTTTCTCATTCTTGTTTTATGTAGAGCTTCAGTCGTTCAACAGTCCGGGGTCTCCGCTGTCGTATTTTCGAGGGGAGACACGTTTGGACTGCAGGCAGGCCAGGAAAGTACCCGCACTCTTTTACTACGAAATCACGCTGTTGTTACACATGGCTTGGCATTGTTTTGCCGAAATAAGCAGGGACGTCTATGATAACATTGCTTGGTTGACAACATATGTTGCTCCAAAACCTGTATGGACCATTCAGCATTAATGGTGCCTTCACAGATGTGTAAATTACCCATGCCTTGGGCACTATACACCTCCATACCATCACAGGTGCTGGCTTTCGAACTTTGCGCCTATAACAATCCGGATGGTTATTTTCGTCTTTGTTCCGGAGGACACCACGCCCACAGTTTCCAAATATACTTTGAAATATGGACTCGTCAGACCACAGAACACTTTTCCACTTTGCACCAGTCCATCTGAGATGAGCTCAGGCCTAGTGAAGCCAGCGGCGTTCCTTGGTGTTGTTGATAAATGGGTTTTGCTTTGCATAGCAGAGTTTTAACTTGCACTTACAGATGTAGCAACCAACTGTAGTTACTGACAGTGGTTTTATGAAGTGTTCCTTAGCCCATGTGGTGATATCCTTTACACACTGATGTCGGTTTTTGATGCAGTACCGCCTGAGGGATCAAAGGTCCTTAATATCATCGCTTATGTGCAGTGATTTCTCCAGATTCTCTGAACCTTTTGATGATTTTACGGACCGTAAATTGTAAAATCCCTAAATTCCTTGCAATAGCTAATTGACAAATGTTGTTCTAAAACTGTTCGACAATTTGCTTACAAATTGGTGACCCTCGCCCCATCCTTGTTTGGGAATTACTTAGCATTTCATGGAAGCTGTTTTTATACCCAATCATGGCACCCACCTGTTCCCAATTAGCCTGCACACCTGTGGGATGTTCCAAATAAGTGTTTGATGAGCATTTCTCAACTTTATCAGTATTTATTGCCACCTTTCCCAACTTCTTTGTCATGTGTTGCTGGCATCAAATTCTAAAGTTAATGATTATTTGCAAAAATAAAAATGTTTATCAGTTTGAACATCAAATATGTTGTCTTTGTAGCATATTCAACTGAATATGGGTTGAAAATGATTTGCAAATCATTGTATTCCGTTTATATTTACATATGACACAATTCCCCAACTCATATGGAAACGGGGTTTGTAATACAAATAACGCTTTTTAAAACAAAAGCACCACAGTTGTATTGCACACTCGACATAGATACTTTTTAAAATGTATTTTGTAATTTATGATTGACGTCACGCAGAAGGCCCAGGTTTGGCCTAGTATGTATTTGTGTCAAAATTAAGCAAAAAAAAATTTTGGGGGGGTTGAATTTTATTCAACAAAACCAGTTTTCTTTCAAGAGACATGCAAATATGAATTAAATACACAGAGGACATACGTAAAGGATATCAAAAGAGCTCAAATATACCTACACATGAGGCATAATGATGCAAAATGTACATACAGCTTGCCTATATAGCTTGTTAGAATTGATTAGCTTGCAGTCATGCACTGACCAAATATGCCTGATTAGCACTGCACACAAGTCAATAACATCAACAAAGCTCACCTTTGTGTATTCACACACAGCAACAACAGTTTGGTGGACAAAATGAGACAAAGGAGTGGCATAAAACATGTCTTTTTGTGTCAACGTAGGAAAAGGTTGTACATGTAAACAAACTATGGTGAGTTCAAGAACCGTCAAAAATAGTAGTACAAAACAGCACTGACCAAATACTCTTACCAGTGAAGCATGTTTAACATTTACAGTGGGGTTTCTAACAATTAGGAAGGTTTATGTCATGTTTGTTCTACGGAAAGAAAAAAATATATATTTTCCCTCATCTTTTTCCATTTTCATAGATTTGGGAAAAAGCTCCAAGGAGCCACTTGGCAACACTAAAGAGCCGCATGCAGCTCTCGAGCCGATTAACTAAAATCTTGGTTTCCCTTTTCCATTTATTTCGCTGTCCTCGCACTCCTCCAACAAAAGGAGACAAAACAAGCCCTAAGACCTTCCACATTCAGGCCCTGGGCATGGCGGGCTGCTCAAGGACTAACACACCCCATGGGGATTTTTATTTTTTGTTGTCAGTGACTGTGCAGGAGGCTGTGATTTGGAGTGAACACAACATGGATGCTGCTCGTGTAAACAGTGACGAGCAGTGACTGTTTTTGCTACTAGTCTGCTGCTATGAAGTCGCTTGATTTTTCCTTGGCAATTAGTTTCCCCCATTTTTGGCACCCGTAATGCTACTAATGCTTGAACTGAATAGTGTTTTTCTCCTTATGCACTCATTTCCACTGGACTTCTAAAGGATCAAACAGCATGACTATTGGCATCGTTTTTGCTGTTGGGATGAACAAGATCATCAGAACTTTCTCAGGGGGGGTGGTGGGGGTCATCCAAAAAGTCAATGCATTCTGGTGTTCCAGGATTTTGGTCAGATTTGAAATGAATTGTTTGTAGTTATATCAAATTAAGGAAATTACCATCTGTAAGAAATAGTCAAACAGTAGCAAACTTTTAGTCACAATTTAAAGGCCTACTGAAATGAGATTTTCTTATTTAAACGGGGATAGCAGGTCCATTCTATGTGTCATACTTGATCATTTCGCGATATTGCCATATTTTTGCTGAAAGTATTTAGTAGAGAACATCCACGATAAAGTTCGCAACTTTTGCTTGCTAACAGAAAAGCCCTGCCTCTAATGGAAGTCGCAGACGATGACGTTGCACGTGTGGGGGCTCCTCACATATTCACATTGTTTTTAATGGGAGCCTCCAACAAAAAGTGCTATTCGGACCGAGAAAGCGACAATTTCACCATTAATTTGAGCGAGGATGAAAGATTTGTGTTTGAGGATATTGATAGCGACGGACTAGAAAAAAAAAAAAAACGTGATTACATTGGGACGGATTCCGATGTTTTTAGACACATTTACTAGGATAATTCTGGGGAAACCCTTATCTTTCTATTGTGCTGCTAGTGTTTTAGTGAGTTAAATAGTACATGATAGTTGGAGGTGTACGTCCACGGGTGTCTTGACGTGGAGTGTCTCAGGGGAGTCGACGGCAGCTAAAGACGGGGTAAGCTCAGCTTTTCTCCGGTAAGAAGCGACTTTTTAACCACAATTTTCTCACTGAAACCTGCTGGTTGACATTCCGTCGTGTTTCATGTTCGTTTGACCGCGCTCTGATCCATAGTAATTTTTTACCTCTAGGAATTTTAAACAAGGAATCACCGTGCGTTTGTGTGGCTAAAGGATATAGCTTCCCAACTCCATCTTGCTACTTTGACTTCGCCAATATTAATTGAACAAATTGCAAAAGATTCAGCAACACAGTTCTCCAAATTACTGTGTAATTATGCGGTTAAAGCAGACGACTTTTAGCTGTGTGTGTGCATAGCGCTCATACTTCCTAAAAACCCATGACGTCTTGCGTACACGTCATCATTACACGACGTTTTCAAGACCAAAGTCCCGGGAAATTTTAAATTGCAATATAGTAAACTAAACCGACCGTATTGGCATGTGTTGTAATAATAATATTTAATCATTGATATATAAACTATCA
Organism: Nerophis ophidion; assembly: GCF_033978795.1. Classification (NCBI taxonomy): domain Eukaryota; kingdom Metazoa; phylum Chordata; class Actinopteri; order Syngnathiformes; family Syngnathidae; genus Nerophis; species Nerophis ophidion. The sequence continues at coordinate 66,355,068 of NC_084614.1, forward strand.
GACTGCATGGTGGGAAGTAGTGGGCTTCAGTAGGCCTTTAAGTTTTTGTTTTAATTTGTATTTTATTTATTTTTTTGTCCTGTCCAGCTTTTCAGGCAAATCATATTGTTGATGTAGATGCCCATACCCGCTGTACATATTTACTTTAAAAAAGATGAGTGTATTGTACTTCTCTTGTTGCCTTATTGGTATTTGACTTTGTTAGATGGATTTATATTATCATTTGGTGCCGCCGGGCCGGATCAGGAGGGGATAGAAAGAGGAAAAAAATTAAGACGCTGGGGGAAATTGTGGGGATAAGACAGACAGACAAAAACAACAACAGCAAACACAACAATAGAACAACATCAGAAAATACAATATGTACAAATATGATACCATGAATTGATTTAAACAAGTTGAAAAACTTATTCGGGTGTTACCATGTAGTCGTCAATTGTACGGAATATGTACTGAACTGTGCAATCTACTAATAAAAGTTTCAATCAATCAATCAAAAATAGTAAGAGTATTAGCAAAGAAGCAGTTAGTGAAATAAATAATAATACAGAAATGACAATGAACATCATTACAATACAAAAGGAGCAATACAAATACTAATAGAAGTAGCACTATTCATCCATCCATCCATCCATATTCGACCGCTTATTCCCTTTTGGGGGTCCCGGGGGGCGCTGGCGCCTATCTCAGCTACTATCGGGCGAAAGGCGGTGTACACCCTGGACAAGTCACTACCTCATCACAGGGCCAACACAGATAGACAGACAACATTCACACTCACATTCACACACTAGGGCCAATTTAGTGTTGCCAATCAACCTATCCCCAGGTGCATGTCTTTGGAGGTGGGAGAAAGCCGGAGTACCCGGAGGGAACCCACGCATTCACGGGGAGGACATGCAAATTCCACACAGAAAGATCCCGAGCCTGGGATTGAACTCAGGACTGCAGGACCTTCGTATTGTGAGGCAGACGCACTAACTAAACCCTCTGCCACCGTGAAGCCCAGCACTATTAATTATGAATAATATCAATAATTTAATTCTATTACCAACAATACAATTGTTCAAATGCAACAGTACGTATATGTTCTGATAACTTGAACTACAAAAGAAAGCAGCTAAATGGAGGGAAAGAAAGAGATGCCAGCTATATTAACCTTGTTGATTGTTATAGTAATAATAGGTTAAGCTTTGTCAGTGTGCCGTGTGTTACCCAGTTTACCCTAGGGCAACAATGTTGATATATGTTTGATGAAACTTGATTATATGCATGAGTGTATGTATGTATATGTATTTGTATATGTACAGTCACAATGTAAGTTAACCAATGAGCAACAATTTCCAGTTGTTGCTGGAAATTGTAACAGGGTTAGTTTTTGTCCAAAAGTTATTGCAGTTGCACAACCCGAAATAAAAGAATGCACATAACAACATCGGGTTGTTATGTGGCTCACTGGACCTCTTTCAGAGATGTGTAAAAATGGAAAAAGATGATGAAAAAAATATATTTTTTGTTTCAACATAGTTTCTGTAGGAGGACAAACATGACACAAATACTAAACATGCTTCACTGATGAGAGAATTTGCCGAGCACCGTTTTGTCCTACTGACTTTGGCGGTTCTTGAACTCACCATAATTTGTTTACATGCACAACTTTCTCCGACGCCACAGAAAGATGTGTTTTATGCCAGTGGTCCCCAACATTTTTGTATCCGCGGACCGGTCAACGGTTAATAATTTGTCCAGTGGCCCGGGGGGGGTCCTTTTTTTTTTATTTTATTTTTTTTTCTTCTTTGTCATGAAAAAGGAACGTTTTTGTCATGAAAAAGGGAGTTGTTTGTGGTTGGTGCACTATTTGTAAGTGTATATTGTGTTTTTTATGTTGATTTAATAAAAAAAAAAAACACCGGGACCGGGCCGTGGCCCGATTGGTACCGGGCCGTGGCCCGGTGGTTGGGGGCCACTGTTTTATGCCACTCCTTATTGTCTCATTTTGTCCACCAAACGTTGTATGTTGTACGTGTATGCAAAAAGGTGAGCTTTGTTGATTTTATTGATTTGTTGAGTGTTAATCAGGCATATTTGGTCAAACCATGACTGCAAGCTAATCAATGCTAACATGCTATTTAGGCTGGCTGTATGTACATATTGCATCATTATGGTATATTTGAGCTCATTTAATTTCCTTTACGTATGTCCTCTTTTGTATTTAATTTAGACATGCATGTCTCATGATAGAAGGGCTTCACGGTGGGAGAGGGGTAGTGCCTCTGCCTCACAATACGAAGGTCCTGAGTAGTCGTGGGTTCAAGCCCGGGCTCGGGATCTTTCTGTGTGGAGTTTGTATGTTCTCCCCGTGACTGCGTGGGTTCCCTCCGGGTACTCCGGCTTTTTCCCACCTCCAAAGACATGCACCTGGGGATAGGTTGATTGGCAACACTAAATTGGCTCTAGTGTGTGAAAGTGAGTGTGGGTGTTGTCTGTCTATCTGTGTTGGCCCTGCGATGAGGTGGAGACTTGTCCAGGGTGTACACCGCCTTCCGCCCGATTGTAGCTGAGATAGGCGCCAGAGCCCCCCGCGACCCCAAAGGGAATAAGCGGTAGAAAAATGGATGGATGGATGGATCTTTCATGATACATTATCTGTATGTAATATTGGCTAAATTTCTCATAGTTGTTAGTGTGCTATGTTGTTCCAGACCACAGCAAACATTACGCAGCTTGCAAACATTGTAATAAATCAATTAGAAGACAGCCTGCGGTTTTATATAGCTTGGACACACACATCTATACCTTTGGCCATTCCAAACCAGTAATTTCATCCTGTGAGAAGCGTCCATTTTACTAAGGATTTCCAATGTTTCAAATATATGTAGAATAAAAATTAAAATACAACATTTCTGTCAAAGATTTGCGCCAGCCTTTGATAGTGGGCTAATATAGACGTTAACATTTTGTTGCCTTCATTATAACACTTATAAAAGATTTTAATTTTTTGCAGCCCCAGACAAATTTGATTTTTTGTATTTTTTTGTCCAATATGGTTCTTTCAACATTTTGTGTTGCCGACCCCTGACCTTAATGGAATAAGAAAAAGGCAGCCGCACGAGTAACTAGCTGCAACACAACCAGAAATGAGCACGTGCAATAGAGGTATCAAAACATAGCACCATTTTACGTGATTTGGTACCCAGTAATAGCGATGGAACCCGGTGGGTGCCTATCAGAGTAGCGAATATACTTTTTTTCCCAGGTGTGACGTCATACTGTATGGTAGAAATGTACTCAAAGGGCTTTTGTAGTCCGCGCTAGAGTCCGTATAAGGTCCTTCTTTTTCACAATCCTCTTGTTATGGGGCGGACTGGCTCGTACATGCACATGAATCCTTCGCTGTTGCCATTTCTGATACAAAATAGCATGTGATTCGAACTTAAACTGTCAGTTGACTCGCTATGGAAGCTGTACAATTTACAATAAAGTTGGCGGGGAGAAATGCTGTTTAAGTGGAAGCACGTCAAATAAGACCGCCCACAAAACGTTGCATCCTGAAGATGCGGTAAGAAAGTAGCTAGAAAGCGGACTTTAAAACATAATCCATGGATCATTTGGACCAGAGAAACAACAATACATGTTATGTAGACCACAAAAAAACATAATATCACCCCTTTAACAATTCTTGCACGATTTATTGACCTTTCTTTACGAGCCCTATTGGATTCACAAATTTTTTGAAGGAGAGGTACTCGCTGGATCTTAAAAAAAATCTCTTAAAAACTCAAAAAAATACGACTGTGACACATTCTACTTATTCAAAACAAATGTTTCTAACTCCGGGGGCGCTATTCAAACTACAAAACGGAACCAAAGTACCTGCACAGCCCAGTCAAAATTGAGCGAGCACAACCAGCGGGTGTGCAGGGCTGTGCGCATAACTATTATTGCACAAAAAAGTGCAATAATACTGGACTAAAAATCTGTTTTTGGATTCCAGCAAACCAAAAAATCAAGTTCCGTCTTATCAGTGCGCTCTACAGCAGCGTTTATTAACTGGCATTGAATATTACAAAAGCCCACAGAAAAAATTAGTTATTTGTGTAAGATGGTTTGTGCCTGTAGAAAAAACAAGTTAATGCATGATTGATGACAGCGGATATAAACATAAAGTGTTTTCAAAGACGTCACATCTCAGGTTAGGAGCCACCGTGGAGGGCAGCGTTTGTAAACATTGCGGTAAAAGTGAATGGAACGATAAGGTAAAAGTCAAAGTCTTTGTCAAAAGATGCTACAAACACCTGCACAGCTGGGCAAGGATCAATTTGTACTGCTGAGAGGTGAAATTGTTCTTCAGTTTTTTCCACTAAGGCAGGGGTGTCAAACTCAAATACAGAGTGGGCCAAAATTTAAAACTGAACAAAGCTGTGGGCCGAGGTTGAACAAATTAACCTTTTAATAGGGACCCAAACAAGTTTTTCATTGAATATTGAACAAGCATGGCTAATGTAACTTTATAGTGACATGCAAAATTGAGTTTCAAATAATAATAACAATAATAATAAAAAAATATCAATGGCATATCAAATCAAATTTAAATGTAAATTGAATGCCTCTTTTGTATTTGCAGCCTTCTGAGGTAAATATTGACATTAACTTTTTCCACAGGCTAATAAATTTGAAAATAAAATAACAATGAATAAATCAACCATTCAGGCCTTTTTACTGCTCAGTTAATGTCGGGGCTCAGGTGGGCGGGGTTGGGTGGGTGGGGTTTGTTGGTAGCGCGCAGGGATATATTGTAGCAGTCCGGAAAAGTTAGTGCTGCAAGGGTTTCTGGGTGTTTGTTCTGTTGTGTTCCGGTGCAGATATTCTCCCGAAATGTGTTGGTCATTCTTGTTTGGTGTGGGTTCACAGTGTGGCGCATATTTGTAACAGTGTTAAAGTTGTTTATACGGCCACCCTCAGTGAGACCTGTATGCCGTTGATCAAGTATGCCTTGCATTTACTTACATGTGTGTAAAAGCCACATATATTATGTGATTGGGCCGGCCCGCTGTTTGTGAGGAGGAAAAACGGACTTGACGACAGGTTGTAGGGGACACTAAAGGCAGGGCCTTTAAGGCACATCCCCAATATTGTTGTCCGGGTGGAATTCGGGAGAATGGTTGCACCGAGAGATTTTCGGGAGGGGCACTGAAATTTGAGAGTCTCCGCTGTATAACACCGACGGGCCAGCTCTAATGTTAATTTGATATTGCTTCAAGGGCCAAATAAAATTTCACGGCGGGCCAAATGTGGCCCGCGGGCCAGAGTTTGACACCTATGCCCTAAGGTCTTAAAGTTTTAAATTTGACTTTTTGAAACTTGCAGAGAAGCGTTCCAAAATGTTTAAATGAGTAACATATTTTATAACTTGGGCTGGGCCGATAAAACGCTATCAATATATATCGCGATCGATATGTACTCATAGGGTAAATGGGTTATACTTGTATAGCGCTTTTCTACCTTCGAGGTACTCAAAGCGCTTCGTCGTTATTTCCACATTCACCCAGTCACACAGGTATTCACACACTGATGGCGGGAGCTGCCATGCAAGGCGCTAACCAGGACCCATCAGGAGCAAGGGTGAAGTGTCTTGCTCAAGGACACAACGAACGTGACTAGGTTGGCAGAAGCTGGGGATCGAACCAGGAACCCTTAGGTTTGGCCACTCTTGCAACCGCGACAAGCCGTCCCCGTATCAATATAAAATACGTTAAATAAAACGTTCGATAAATATATACCGGGGTTTTTTTTTTTTTGGTCGGAAAAAAACGGAACGAATAAAGGCATGAACAAAGGCACTCAGGGCCTGGTAAGCTTGCCAAACAGGAAGTGGTTGTGAAAACCGCCAAAACAACCAAAAGTATCGGCCATCAATTTTGATTGCACCATGTTGCTGTCAATTTTCTGTACAGACCAAAACAAGTAAAAAATGAGTGCTGTAGGGAGAAGAGAGAAGAACTTGTGAATTAAACAAGGAAAGTCATGGATTTTTGCAAACGGAAAATCATTCTTCTCCACACTTATCTTTTCTTATCAACACAGGCCCGTTCTGTATTCGGATGTACGAAAAAACATAGGAACTAGAGTACAGAACTGTAACTAAAATAAATAACTAAATATAAGAAGTGTGCTGATTTTAAAATAATAATTAATGCATAAGATTAATTTGTGGGACTAAACCTGCAAATACTTGCTCTTCTCAGGTTTACTTTTTCACACACTATTTTGTTACACTGTATAAGGCATTCCTTACATATTTTGCCTCAAAGAGGTTATCGTTACGTGTTTATTGTAATTTTACAATTGTGTTTACATTGACTAATTTTCCATGATTGTATTGAAATTTCACTTACTTTCGGCCTTGGTAGCTTAGGGCAGTGGTTCTTAACCTTTTTTCAGTGATGTACCCCCTGTGAATATTTTTTTTATTCAAGTACCCCCTAATCAGAGCAAAGCATTTTTGGTTGAAAAAAAGAGATACAGAAGTAAAATACAGCACTATGTCATCAGTTTCTGATTTATTAAATTGTATAACAGTGCAAAATATTGCTCATTTGTAGTGTTTTTTTCTTGACCTATTTGGAAAAAAAGATACAAAAAGAACTAAAAACTTGTTGAAAAATAAAAAAGTGATTCAAATATAAATAAAGATTTCTACACATAGAAGTAATCATCAACTTAAAGTGCCCACTTTGGGGATTGTAATAGAGATCCATCTGGATTCATGAACTTCATTCTAAACATTTCCTCAAAAAAAACGAAATCAATATTTATGGAACATGTCCACAAAAAATCTAGCTGTCAACAGTGAATATTGCATTGTTGTATTACTTTTCACAGTTTATGAACTTAAATTCACAGTTTATTCAAAAAAACATATTTATAAAGGATTTTTGAATTACTATTTTTAGAATATGTTTTTAAAATATCCCGTACCCCTTGGCATACCTTCAAGTACCCCCAGGGGTGCGCCTACCCCATTTGAGAACCACTGGCTTAGGGTATTTTAATCAGAGGAAGGTTACATTTGAAGTAAAAATGTTAACATCTTTTATATTTTTCTCCTGGTCTATATTTTTGTAAGTCATAAAAAAAAAAAAAAAAAAAAACAATACCGTGCTTTCCGGACCATAAAGCGAACCGGATTATAAGGTGCACTGCCAATGAATGGTCTATTTTTTATCTTTTTTCATATATTAGGCGCACCGGACTATAGGGCGCATTAAATGAGTCATATTATTATAATTATTTTCTAAGTATAAAACACTTCCTTGTGGTCTACATAACATGTAATGGTAGTTCTTTGGTCAAAATGTTGCATAGATTATGTTTTACAGACTATCTTCAAGCCGCTTCCGGATGCGCCGTTTTGTGGGCGGCCTTATTTACGGCAGCATCTTCAATATTTGTTTTAGCGGTGTAGCGTGCAAGGATGGGAGCGGAAGAAGTGTCAAAAGATGGAGCGAACTCTTTTAATGACATTCAGACTTTACTTCAATCAATAACTGAACAGTAACTCCTCATCCGGGAAACAACAACACCGGAAATGTGTCCTGTGAAAAACCGTCCGACCGTAACTCTCTAATAACTAACGTTCCTTGGGTGAATAATGTAAACTCACTAGACCGGTATGTTTTAGCGTTTTCATGGCGAGTTTTTACTGACAGATATAAGTTAGAACTTTACACTACTTTATATTAGAAATGGCAACAGCGGAGGATGAATATCCATTAAAAAGAAGATCAAGAAAAAGGCGACGCTTATCGACTATTGATTGATTGATTGATTGATTGATTGATACTTTTATTAGTAGATTGCACAGTTCAGTACATATTCCGTACAATTGACCACTAAATGGTAACACCCGAATAAGTTTTTCAACTTGTTTAAGTCGGGGTCCACGTTAATCAATTCATGGTACAAATATATACTATCAACATAATACAGTCATCACACATGTTAATCATCATAGTATATACATTGAATTATTTACATTATTTACAATCCGGGGGGTGGGATGAGGAGCTTTGGTTGATATCAGTACTTCAGTCATCAACAATTGCATCAACAGAGAAATGTGGACATTGAAACAGTGTAGGTCTTATTTAGTAGGATAAGTACAGCCAGCAGAGAACATAGTGAGTTCAGATAGCATGAGAACAAGTATATACATTAGAAGTACATTTGAGTTGTTTATAATCCGGGGAGATGGGATGTGAATGGAGGAGGGTATTAGTAAAGTGTTGAAGTTGCCTGGAGGTGTTGTTTTAGTGCGGTTTTGAAGGAGGATAGAGATGCACTTACTTTTATACCTGTTGGGAGTGCATTCCACATTGATGTGGCATAGAAAGAGAATGAATTAAACGGTGGGGCACAGACTACAAAGGCAGATGCGCGCAATTTTTCTGGATTTATGCAGATCCCAAACACAGATCAGCAGGTACCAGAAGGTGAGAAAAGTCGCTTTAGCATAATATTGCGAAACAAAACGCCAGGTAATGTCTTACCTAATACACACACCATAATAATACTTTTATGTCGAAGCACAGTATTTACCAAAGTCGTACTAAAACATTTTGATAGATTTTTGAGCACCGTGTGTAGCGTTCCATATTTTCAATGGAACATTTAAAATGTTAGTGTTGTTTACTTGAGACCCATCATAGTGCAGGCTACACATATCTCTTATGTTTGACTGCCATCTACTGGTGACACTTATCATTGCTCCACGTACCAAATAAAATAGCTTCGAGGTGGGTGAGCTCAACCAAAGTTATTCCTTACATTAGGCGCACCGGGTTATAAGGAGCACTGTTGAGTTTTGAGGGGGAAAATAGTATTTTAAGTGCGCCTTATAGTCCGGGAAATATCTGTAATTATCTGTATCGACTGATATCAAAAACTTATATCGTGATACCATATCGCCCAGGCCTATGTATAACATTCTCCTTCTTCTCCCCTTGCTGAAGCTGGCTCTTCTTTTGCAATGAGTGTCGGAAAATAAAGACGCAAAGAGCCCCTCAAATAGGCGGGGAGCAATGCAGCGCCGTAACTCTTGGACCGAGATCTTGCAGGATCAGCAGACACCTGCGACATTTTGCTTGTGCGACATTTCTCTCGGCGACGATTAAAACCATAGTTGTGTAAAAAAAAAAATAATTAAATGACATCAGCACCATCATCTGGTGGGGAGGGAAAAATATATATATATTTTTTTTACCCGCAGCATGAAAGGTTTATAACGTGATATATAATCTTGTTTCTTCCCGAAATTGTGGCTGCACGGGAACACTTTTACGACCTCAGAAACCTTTACAGTAGAAATGGCCTTTTGTCTGACTGCATTAATGTCATAAAAACTGATAAGCAGACTTGTTTTTTTTTTTAATGAAGACAACCGTAGCCTTTAGAAGATTTGATGCCAACCTGCTGTAAACACCCGGCTGTGCATTGAGCCTGAGAAATTGTCCTCTCCTTTCATCGAAATGCGGCTTTCATCATTGTGCGCGGCGACTGCAGGAGTTCATGTGTACAACATCTCCCCTCATTGCCACGGTCGATCTTAAAGCTGTCTATTTCCCGTGAAGGGAAAAGGAGGAGGAGGAGGAGGAGGTGGTGGGGGAGGAGGATCTTTATTTTCCCTCTAGACTGGCTTATATCATCACAGACGCTCCCGTGGCATTTTTTCTTTTTCCTTTTTTTTTTCTTCTTTTTTTTTTTTTTATGACGGTGGCAGAAAAAGCAGCTTCAAAATGCTCCCAGCCTGGCAGCCAGAAAGAGGAGAAAAAAAAAATGTGTGACTGAGTTCACAGGAGAAGCCGAATATTTTGGACGGAATACATTAGCAGCTTCTCTCTTTGGTGGTGCGCCAGGATTTGTGGGAAGTAATACAGCGCGTTGGAAAGGAAAAGCTGTGGCTGTCTTATTGGATCTCGCTGTAATTGGGGGTTAATTGACACGTCTATTGTTAGTCCAACGGAGACAAAATAGATTATCAACATGTTGCGACGTGATGATACTGGCTTTCAAGGCTAAGCAATAATCGCTACTGCCGCCAGTAATTAATGATTACCGCCACCTTGCACAATATATACACCAGGGGTCACCAACGCGGTGCCCGCGGGCACCAGGTTGCCTGTAAGGACCAGATGAGTCGCCCGCTAGCTCAAATAGCAGCACTTACCAGTGAGCTGTCTCTATTTTTAAAATTGTATTTATTTACTAGCAAGTTGGTCTCGCTTTGCTCGACACTTTTAATTCCAAGAGAGACAACATGTTGGGATCCGTGACTCGGATCTCCACATGTTTATTTTTCCATCTTTGTTTCATTCTCTTCTGACCCACTCACTTCCTGTTTAGTCCGTTACCATGGTTACACATTGCTTTCACCTGCTCCTCGTTTTCTACACACACCTGGTTCTCCTTGAACCAGCCTTCCTTTTTTCTTTGTTCAGTCTGGGTCCATAAATTTGCTCTCATGCAAAAGGTGACGACTACTACTTCACTATGCTTGTATTCACGCTAGCTTCTCGCGCTAAGCCACTTGTTTATTCCAGTTTACATACTGATGATTTGTTTTATCTTTTTGTGCCTACGTGCCATTTTAGTTGTCTATTTGTACTTCCTAGTTTTCATACTAGCGTTTTTGGTTTGCCGTTTTATTAGCGCCAGTGTTTCTGTTCAGAGCTCCTTTTGTTATTTAGAATACATTTTATTATATCTTACCTCTTGCCGTGTTCTTGTCGACGCGTCCACGGAGGAACAAACCTATGCTAATCAGTCTTCACACAAAACTCAAATAGAATTTGAAAATCCAAGAAAATATTTTAAAGATTTGGTCTTCACTTGTTTAAATAAATTCATAAATTTTTTTACTTTGCTTCTTATAACTTTCAGAAAATGATTTTAGGATTTTTAAACACATATACCTTTTTACCTTTTAAATTCCTTCCTCTTCTTTCCTGACAATTTAAATCAATGCTCAAGTATTTTTCTTATTGTAAAGAATAATAAATACATTTTAATTTAATTCTTCATTTTAGCTTCTGTTTTTTCGGCGAAGAATATTTGTGAAATCTTTCTTCAAACGTATTATGATTAAAATTCAAAAAAAATATTCTGGCAAATATAGAATATCTGTAGAATCAAATTTAAATCTTAATTCAAAGTTGATTTTAAGCTATTTAAAACATGTCATCAAAATTTTAAAATTAATCTTAATCAGGAAAAATGACTAATGAAGTTCCATATTTTCTTTTTTTAATTTTTTCAAAAAGATTCAAATTAGCTAGTTTTTCTTTTCATTTTTTTCGGTTGAATTTTACATTCTAAAGAGATCGAAATTGAAGATAAACTATGTTTCAAAATGTAATTTTAATTTTTTACGTGTTTTCTCCTCTTTTAAACCGGTCAATTGGGTGTTTTTTTTCATAATTTATTCTCTACAAAAACCTTCCATAAAAGGAAAAAACATTATACGACGGAATGACAGACAGAAATACCCATTATTTATATATATATATATATATATATATATATATATATATATATATATAGAGATTTATTCACTAAAGGTAAATTGAGCAAATTGGCTATTTCTGGTAATTTATTTAAGTGTGTATCAAACTGGTACCCCTTCGCATTAATCAGTACCCAAGAAGTAGCTCTTGGTTTCAAAAAGGTTGGTGACCCCTGATATACACAGTACTGTATATGCTGCTGAGAACGTCTTCTGCAGTGGACATTTGGTTTTGGTTTCCCGCAGCCTATCTTACTCTATGGCAGCGATTCTCAAACTGTGTTACGCAGGCTCTATCTAGTGGTACGCCAAAGAATCGCCTCATTAAATATTCTAACACAATGTTACTGTTCAAATACAGTATTACTGTTCAAGCTGTGTGTAATGTTACAGTGTCCAAACATATTAAATATACTTCCTTTCTGATAAAGAAGTAAAATACAGCACTATGTCATCAGTTTCTGATTTATCAAATTGTATAACAGTGCAAAATACTGCTCATTTGTTGTGGTCTTTCTTGAGGTATTTGGGAAAAAAATACAAAAATAACTAAAAACTTGTTGAAAAATAAACGAGTGGTTCGATTATAAATAAAGATGTCTACACATAGAAGTAATCATCAACTTAAAGTGCCCTCTTTGGGGATTGTAATAGAGATCCATCTGGATTCATGAACTTAATTCTAAAAATGTATTTGCAAAAAAGAAATCTTTAACATCAATATTTATGGAACATGTCCACAAAAATTAATATTGCATTGTTGTGATTTTTTTCCCACAGTTTATGAACTTACATTCAGATTTTGTTGAAGTATTATTCAATAAATATATTTATAAAGGTTTTTTGAATTGTTGCTATTTTTAGAACATTTAAAAAAAAATCTCACGTACCCCTGGGCATACCTTCAAGTACCCCCAGGGGTACGCGTACCCCCATTTGAGAACCACTGTTCTAAGGCAGCGATTCTCAAACTGTGTTACGCGGGCTCCATCTATTGGAACGCCAAAGAATCGCCTGATTAAATCTTCAAACACAATGTTACTCTTCAAACACAATGTTACTGTTCAAACACAGTGTTACTGTTCACGCTGTGTGAAATGTTACACTTGCCAAAAATATTAAATATACTTCCTCTGCCTTGTTTTTGATGAATAGTTAGGCCTACTACACTACTGTATTTTAATGTTGGTCATTTTGTTGGTATTTGGAGAGACAAGTTTTTTCTGAGGTGGTACTTGGTGGAAATATTCGAGAACCACTGGTCTAAGCCGGTTATTGTTTTGTATTTTTGTTATGCAAGGTGTTATTTGTCATTAAAGACTGGCAAATGAATTTTGTTGATTATGCGGCCCAGCTCGACTTCACACGCCAATGTCCTCATGCATGAGTAAAGCCCACCTTGTAGTCTTTGTACAAAACCCAAAACCTGTGAAGTTGGCACGTTGTGTAAATCGTAAATAAAAACAGAATACAATGATTTGCAAATCCTTTTATTTAATTGAATACACAAGATATTTAATGGTTGAATTGAGAAAGGTATTTTTTTTGCAAATAATCATTAACTTAGACTTTAATGGCAACAACACATTGCAAAAAAGTTGGCACAGGGGCATTTTTACCTCTGTGTTACATGGCATTTCCTTTTAACATCACTCTGTAAAAGTTTGGGAATTGAGGAGACCAATTTTTTTCCTTTCCCATCCTTGCTTGATGTACAGCTTAAGTTGTTCAACAGTCCGGGGTCTCCGTTGTTTTATTTCACGCTTCATAATGTGCTACACATTTTCAATGGAAAACAGGTCTGGACTACAGGAAGGCCAGTCTAGTACCCGCACTCTTTTACTACAAAGCCACGCTGTTGCAACATGTGCAGAATGTGGCTTGGTATTCTCTTGCTAAAATAAGCAGGGGCGTCTATTATAACGCTGCTTGGATGGCAACATTGGTTGCCTCAAAACCTGTATGTACCTTTCAGCATTAATAATGCCTTCACAGATGTGTAAGTAACCCATTCCTTGGGCACTAATACACCCTCATACCATCACAGATGCTGGCTTTTAAACTTTGCGCCTATAACAGTGTGGATGGTTCTTTTTTTTTTTTCTTTGGTCCGAAGGACATGACGTCCACAGTTTCCAAAAACAATTAGAAATGTGGACTCATCAGACCACAGAACACTTTTTTTACTTTGCATCAGACCATCTTAGATGACCTGGGCACAGCGAAGCCGTCAGCGTTTCTGGGTGTTGTTGATTAATGGCTTTCGCTTTGCATAGTTGAGTTTTAATTTGCGCTTACAGATGTCATGACCAACTATAGTTACTGACAGTGGTTTTATGAAGTGTTCCTGAGCCCATGTGGTGATATTTTTTACTGATGTCGCTTTTTGATGCAGTACCGCCTGAGGGGTCGATGGTCATGGGTATTCAGTGTTGGTTTTCAGCCTTACGTGCAGTTATTTCTCCAGATTCTCTGAAACTTTTAATGATATTACGGACAGATGGCGGTAGATGGTGAAATCCTTCCAAAAGCTTGTTCAGAAATGTTGTTTCTAAACTTTTCGACAATTTGCTCGCGCATTTGTTCACAAAGTGGTAACCCTCGGTCCATCCTTGTTTGTGAATGAGTGAGCATTTCATGGAAGCTGCTTTTATACCCAATCATGGCACCCACCTGTTCCTAATCACCTGTGGGATGTTCAAAATAAGTGTTTGATGAGCATTCCTCAGCTTTCTCAGTCTTTTTGCCACTTGTGCCAGCTTTTTTGAAACATGTTGCAGGCATCAAATTCCAAATGAGCTAATATTTGCATAAAATAACAAGTTTACCAGTTTGACCGTTAAGTATCTTGTCTTTGCAGTCAATTCAATTGAAAATAGGTCGAAAGGATTTGCAAATCATTGTAATCTGTTTTTTATTTACGATTTAAACAACGTGCCAACTTCACTGGTTTTGGGTTTTGTATTTGTTCTGAGTCTTGCGGTATATTTTAGTTATGTAAACTGGCAAATCTCATTAAAACCTAGTGGGGGGAGTGATTCATGACTCATTAATTATGTAACATGTCTTCAGTAGACATTTGTTTTTGGTCTTAGCCTGAGGCGATTATTTTGTATTTCTGTAATGCAAGGTGGTATTTATCATTAATAACTGACGGGTGAATTGCATTAATTATATGGCCCTACTCGACTTTACACGCCATTGGGCTCATGCATAAGCGGAGCCTACCCTAGTCTTTGGTGATTATTGTGAGTCTTGCTGTTTATTTCCCTTGCACACAGTGGCAATTATCATTAGTACTTGGTGACATGTCTACAATGGACATTTATTTTTGGTCTAGCGAAGCCTACCTTAGTCTAAGGTGATTATTTTGTGTTTCTATTATTATCACTAATAACTGGCGGGTGAATTGTATTAATTTCCTGGCCCTACTAGGCCTAACATGCCGTTGTGCTCATGTGCTACCAAATTTAATAGTTTTTGTAATTATTCTGAGTCTTGCTGTTTATTGCCGCTGTGTATTATGGCAGTTATCACTAATACGTGGTGAGGGAAATGATTCATGACTCATTAATTATGTGACATGTCTACAATGGTCATTTGATTTTGGTCAACAATACCTATCTACAGTAAGACTACGGTGATTATTGTGTGGTTTTAATAATGTCATTAATAACTGGTGGGTAAATTGCAATAATTATGTGGTCCTACTGGACGTTACACGCCAATGTACCCATGCATCAATGAAGCCTACTTTAGACTCAAAGTAATCCACAAAGTCAAAGCCTTTAGGGCAGGCCTTGTTTGGGCAAGTGCAATGTGAAATGTATCCTTTTCCCAGTTATTGATAACCCCGACCTAAGCACTGTAGTCATGTCTCATAATGAGTCATGAATAATTCCCCCCACCAGGTAAATTTTAAGTTAAAGTGCCAATGATTGTCACACACACACACTAGGTGCGGTGAAATTATCCTCTGCATCTGACCCATCCCCACAGGGGAGCAGTGAGCAGCAGCGGTGGCTGCGCCCGGGAATCATTTGGTGATTTAACCCCCAATTCCAACCCTTGATGCTGAGTGCCAAGCAGGGAGGTAATGGGTCCGATTTTTATTGTCTTTGCTATGAATCGGACCTATCGATTTCAGGGCGGACACTCTAAACACAAGGTCACTGAGCAGGTCAGGTTATGATGATAATTGCCATTTTGCACAACATATCTAAACAACAGGACTCAAAGTCATCACCAAAGACTATAATGTAAACTTTGCTCATGTGTGAGCACATTGGCGTTTAATAAAGTCTAGTTGGGCCACATATGTAATGCAATTCACTCGCTAGTTATTAATGATATATACCACCTTGCATAATAAAAATGATTAAATAATCAACTGCAGACTATACGATAACCTTTGCTCATATTTGAGCAAAGGTGCGTGAGCATATCTCCACCTTTCAGAATAAAAATAAACAGAAATACTCAAAGAAAGTCAGGAAAGTTGAGGTGATATAATGTTGTATTAAGAAGTGATGGCACATGGAAACATGTTCTGACCAGAGAATGTGAAAATCCGGTTGTTAAAGGCCTACTGAAATGAGATTTTCTTATTTAAACGGGAATAGCAGGTCCATTCTATGTGTTATACTTGATCATTTTGCGATATTGCCATATTTTTGCTGAAAGGATTTAGTAGAGAACTTCGACGATAAAGTTCGCAACTTTTGGTTGCTAATAGAAAAGCCCTGCCTTTACCGGAAGTATGTGCGCGTGACGTCACGAGTTGCAGGGCTCCACACATATTCACATTGTTTATAATGGGAGCCACCAGCAGTAAAAGTAATTCCGACCGAGAAAGCGACAATTTCCCCATTAATTTGAGCGAGGATGAAAGATTTGTGAATTAGGATATTGATAGTGAAGGACTAGGAAAAAAATAAAATGAAAATAAGCGACGGCTCCGGGCGGCGGCAGTGTGAGCTTTTCAGATGTAATTAGACACATATACTAGGATAA
Source organism: Nerophis ophidion (assembly GCF_033978795.1). Lineage (NCBI taxonomy): Eukaryota > Metazoa > Chordata > Actinopteri > Syngnathiformes > Syngnathidae > Nerophis > Nerophis ophidion. The sequence goes on from NC_084614.1 coordinate 66,371,641, forward strand.
TTTTGGAAGATCCCTTATCTGCTTATTGGTTTAATAGTGTTTTAGTGAGATTGTAAAGTCATACCTGAAAGTCGGATGGCTGCGGTGAACGCCAGTGTCTCTCAGAGAAGCCAATGAAGGAGCCAAGCTCACAGCTGCCTTTTTTGACAGCTGCTGCAGGACGACGAATAATCCACTGATGTCTCCGGTAAAATATATATCACAATTTCCCCATCCAAAAACATGCTGGTTGACGTAGAGAAAACATGTTCACTTGACCGCTCTGCTTCACAACAAACAAAGAAACACCAGCTGTGTCTCTGTGCTAAAGACAGCTGCAATCCACCGCTTTCCACCAACAGCATTGTTCTTTATAGTCTCCATTATTAAATGAACAAACTGCAAAAGATTCAGCAACACAGATGTCCAAATTACTGTGTAATTATGCGGTTACAGCGGATGACTTTTAGCCGCGAGTGGTGCAGCGCTAATATTTCCTGACAGTCCATGACGTCACGCGTACGCGTCATCATTCCGCGACGTTTTCAACAAGAAACTCGCGAAAAATTTTAAATTGCAATTTAGTAAACTAAAAAAGCCGTATTGGCATGTGTTGCAACGTTAATATTTCATCATTGATATATAAACTATCAGACTGCGTGGTCGGTAGTAATGGGTTTCAGTAGGCCTTTAAAGTAGCCTTGAAAGAGTCTTCACCACTGACCCGCATGTCCACATCCTGCACCTCACATTCTAATAAAGACTAATGTGTTTCCCGACGTCGGCCCCTACTCTCAATTAGCGTGATTTACAGCCTCCTTGATTGTCCCGTAAACCAGTCAAAACGTCTCCAAATTCATTCTGCTTAAATTAACTCTAAATAATTAGACGCCGTTACGTTTCTTGCTTGCCCTGATGTGCTCGAACATGTAATGAAATGCTTTGTCCCTTCTTCCTGTCAGGGGGGAAGGTTATGTGGGTTTCAGTCCAAGCACGATGAATTCTAGCCGAAATCGATCTTCTAATGGGTTGTTGCTAATGGCCCCGACCTATGGCCTTGTTATGAAGGTGACGGCTTGCTTTTTTTCTCCCGAGGGGCGGCATCATCAACACTCTTTGCTTTTGTCCTGACCGACTTGTTTGTTTGCAACATTGGATAACAAATGACATCATTATGATGATGATATTGAGGGCATCACTTTCAGACATTCGAGGTTTACGTTAGTTGGAGAATTCCAAATAGTGTAAGGAAATGTGTGACTTTGAAATTGTTTATGCGACGTGCTGATCTTACGTCAGGAAGTTAAGTTTTGTTTCTATTAAAGCGCTACCGTTTTGTTCAGATTTTCCGTCCATCCGTATAATTAATTTTTATTCCCAATATTACCACTTTCATCAACATTGTTCAATCAATGTCAATCAATTTTTATTTATATAGCCCTAAATCACAAATGTCTCAAAGGACTGCACAAACCACTGCGACTACGACATCTTCGGAAGAGCCCACATAAGGGCAAGGAAAAGTCACACCCAGTGGGCAAGAAGAATTCACAACCAGTGGGACGCCAGTGACAATGATGACTATGAGAACCTTGGAGAGGACCTCAAATTTGGGCAACCCCCCCCTACCCCCAGGGGACCGAAAGCAATGGATGTCGAGCGGGTCTAACATGATACTGTGAAAGTTCAATCCATAGTGGCTCCAACACAGCCGCGAGAGTTCAGTTCAAAGCGGATCCAAGACAGCAGCGAGAGTCCCGTCCACAGGAAACCCTCCAAGCGGAGTCGGATCAGCATCGTAGAGATGTCCCCAACCGATACACAGGCAAGCGGTTCATCCTGGGTCCCGACTCTGGACAGCCAGTACTTCATCCATGGTCATCGGACCTGACCCCCTCCTCAAGGGAGGGGGGGGCAGAGGAGAAAAAGAAAGGAAGCCGCAGATCAAATGGTCTAAAAAGGAGGTCTATTTGAAGGCTAGAGTACACAAATGAGTTTTAAGGTGAGACTTAAATGCTTCTACTGAGGTAGCATCTCGAACTGTTACCGGGAGGGCATTCCAGAGTACTGGAGCCCGAACGGAAAACGCTCTATAGCCCGCAGACTTTTTTGGGGCTTTAAGAATCACTAATAAGCCGGAGTCTTTTGAACGCAGATTTCTTGCCGGGACATATGGTACAATACAATCGGCAAGATAGGATGGAGCTAGACCATGTAGTATTTTATACGTAAGTAGTAAAACCTTAAAGTCACATCTTAAGTCCACAGGAAGCCAGTGAAGGTGAGCCAGTTTAGGCGTAATATGATCAAACTTTCTTGTTCTTGTCAAAAGTCTAGCAGCCGCATTTTGTACCAACTGTAATCTTTTAATGCTAGACATGGGGAGACCCGAAAATAATACGTTACAGTAATCGAGACGAGACGTAACAAACGCATGGATAATGATCTCAGCGTCATTGGTGGACAAAATGGAGCGAATTGTTATGATATTGTTTACATTTTGTAAAAATTATACCTCGATTTGACCGATCACTGTCAACAGATGTTTTTGTTTTCGCAAAATAAATGACGTAGAATACAACAGGCATGTGAGTTTTCCGTCTAAAGTCGGAATTCCGTCTTTTTTAGTCGGGGGGGGAATTTATCGAACATATCGACCAATCAACTTCGGCGTAATACAAGTTATATTACGCCACCGTAGTTGATTGGTGGATATGTTCCTTGTGACCGATCAGGACATCTGTTATGAAGGATGACGTTATTACCGCCGTTTTCCTAATGTAAACATTGTCGGTTCTCGAGAGAAAGGACGCTTCACGAGTAAAAGAACTTGATAAACATGTCAAAAATAAGTTTCGATGGGACTGGATGGAAAGGGAAATCACTGATACTGTTGGGAAGAAGGAAGTTACGACTTTGTTCGGCGATTTTATTCAAAAAAATCGATCGTCCCGGAAAAGTTTTGTGCACGTGGTGTAATGATAATATTGACTATGGATCACGAGGTTTCAAGGCTTTGGAAGTACATGCGAAACGCCAAAAACATATGAAACAACTTGAATTAAGGAAAACAAACTTTTCACTAGCTGGTACTTTTGGATGTCAACCGAAAGTCAGCAAACCTTACGGACTTCATCCTTTGTTTACATCGACAACTGCCGCAGACATCGAGAGGAACGATCCACCCAAACAACCCACTTCAGTTGCAGACCAGGTAGTTAATAATGAGGTAAGCTAAAAAATATTTGCTTGCGAAATACGCATGTTTGTTTTAAATATTAACCCATTAAGGCCCGTAGCCTTCCTCGGGTTCACTGCCCTCTGCGTGCGTCTCTCCTCTTGCTCCTCCAGTATAAGGGTGCAGCTGCTGTGGGTGTTAGGTGGGATGTTGTGACGGCTGCAGCTGTTTTTCTCACGACTCGGGCGAAGAAGCTGTTTAACTCCCCCGCTCGAGAGGCGTCGCCGTCAGCCAAAGGCTTACTAGGTCTGAAGTTGGTCATGTGTTTTATTCCTTTCCATACCTCCTTGGTGTTGCTGCTCTGCAGGTGGTCTTCCATTTTCCTCCTGTGTTCGGCTTTTGCCTCTCTGATGCCTCTCTTCAGATTAGCTCTGGCAGCACTGTAGCATACCGAAGCAAATCGACCCACTTGATAGAAAGATATTCGCTAACAATTGCCTAAGAATATCATTGGCAAAAGTTATCTATCGGTATTAAACGACTGGCAGCTGCTGCTTGAGATTGTGTTGGTTTTGGCTGATTCCGCTGTCCCTTGATATCAGCGAACCACCCCTACCCTACCTCCAAACAACATCAAAGCGATAGAAGACAAACCAAAGACGACGGAATGAAACGATGAGCGTTCCCAGTTAAAACCAGACGGCCTGTCATTTTAGCAGTGGTAGTTTATCCTTTGATGGTTTTTGCAAAAGGACTGCTGCCTGTCCTCCATCCTGTCCTCTGATATTCAGAATCCAATTAGTAAATGTGTAGTGTGTGGGGGGTGAGTCGCACCCCTGTGGCAGCAGGCCATTTGTAAGAACCGTTATCTTGGAGGAACACTGACCGAGGTAATATTTTATTAATAAGGGCTCTGCCTGTGTTCTGCAAATAACAGGCAACCTTTTTTAGTTGTTGTTTTTAGGGGGGAATGATGCAGAGAACTAATATGTGATATTTAACCTTATATTATCTTCACTTTGGCGCCACATAATAGATTTTGATGGAACATAAAAATAGTATTTTTCCATTATTCTCATCCACAGAAGTACTTTTGTCACTGCTGGGGGAAAAAAAGTGCCAAACAAGAGGAACACAATATGCCTGCATCCTTTCCCCTTCACCACCGTGACTCACTTTTTGACTCTCTATGAAGAATCTCTGTATTAGCCATTCCAAAAAAAAAAAAAAAAAAAAAAAAAGATGGGCGGTTTGTTTGTTTTGGATTGTCGGCCTGACAGCTATAGTGCATATTCCGAGAATGAAACATGACTTCCTGGCATGGCGACGGAGCGGAGTGATTTACAAGGCGGGATTGATTTCTGTGGAAAGCGACAGAAAAAGGAAAGGACTATTTGGTGCTTTGAGAGCCGCTTTGAGAGCCCCTTTGTTCCGCTTTCGACGCCAAACACTTTAAAAATGCTACACCACGTTATTGGCTACGAGTGGATATCCTTTCGATAAAGCAGCCTCTTGATAAATACTGCACCTTTCTGCATCTTAATAAAAGGCCTAACAAATTGCAGCGGTACCTCAACTTACGAGTACTTTAACTTACAAGTAATTTGAGGTACAAACTGTCTCTCAGCCTCTCGTTATGCTTTTAAGGGGTCTTATCATGCAAAACCAACTTTTCTTACCTGTTGGTACCTGTGTTTGTGTATTTGGGATCCGCATTAATTCCCGAATACCGTATTTTTCGGACTATAAGTCACAGTTTTTTTCATAGTTTGGCCGGGGGTGCAACATATTCTCTGGAACGACTTATGTGTGAAATTATTAACACATTAGCGTAAAATATCATATACTATTATTTATCTCATTCGCGGAAGAGACAAAGTAAATGTCAGCAATCGTCACATACACGTCAACCAATAAGAATTAGGTTGGGGATGGTCATGGCAGAAGTGCATTGTGGGTCATGGAATGCTAACTGCTATATGCTATATGCTACTGCCGTAGCTATTAAAATGGATAATTTCATTGTTGCCGATAACTTATAAAAAACTGAGAAGGGCTGATCAAAAATTGGACCGAAAAGGAAATCATGTACTGCAGATTACAAGCTTGACATAGTGAAATATGCAGAAAAAAACGACAAGAGGAAGCGACATATACCTTTGGAGTTGGCAGCGTTGTTTAAAAGCGACATCAAGGAAGAAGATTTCATGGGATTTATCGATTAGGAGTGACAGATTGTTTGGTAAACGTATAGCATGTTCTATATGTTATAGTTATTTGAATGACTCTTACCATAATATGTTACGTTAACATACCAGGCACCTTCTCAGTTGGTTATTTATGCGTCGTATAACGTACACTTATTCAGCCTGTAGTTCACTATTCTTTATTTATTTTAAATTGCCTTTCAAATGTCTATTCTTGGTGTTGGGTTTTATCAAATACATTTCCCCCAAAAATGCGACTTATACTCCAGTGCGACATATATATGTTTTTTTCCTTCTTTATTATGCATTTTCGGCCGGTGCGACGAATACTCCGGCGTGATTTATAATCCGAAAAATATATTTATTAAACAATCTTGCCTTCCTTGTTGTTTATTTCAAACAAGCCGTTTGGAATTTGATACTTAAGTTGCGTCATTTGCCTAAGTCACGTCAGTGTATATATCCATATATGGTAGCAGTTCACCCAAAGAGCTTTGCGCGAGTCTGTCACTGTAGTCCGATATTGTATCTATAGTCCGATATTGTAGCCAATAAGCTCCTTCTTTTTGTCTATCCTATTGTTGTGGGGCAGACTGGCTCCTACATGCATATGCATCCTCAGCTGTTGCCCTTTCCAATACAAAGTAGCATATAGTTTTATTTTACATCGGTCAATACACTTAAGATGGAAGCACTAACATGGCTAACGGGGACAAAACTCAGTTGAAGTAGAACCACGTAACCATGACCGCCCACAAAACGCAGCATCCTGAAGAGACAGTCAGAAAGCGGTTTAAAGACAGTCTGTTAAACGTAATCAATGCAACATTTTGACCAAAGCACCACCATTACATGTTATGTGGACTGGTGCAGAGCTGCCCTGGAGAGAGAGCTGAACCCTGGCTGCCACGACTACATGGAAGTGAGTGTTTGTCAAGTGCATCTTAGCATCTTAGTCACATTTCTGCGACTGAGTCTGTTTTTAAGGAAAATGGATTCCATCCGCGATTCCAATGACGCGCAAATCTATAATTCTGTATACTTCCGCCTACTCAGAAGTGGAGCGGTAAAAGTTTGACTCCGATTGGCTTTTCTTATGGTTTTGCAGCAGCATCTGACTGAATATAACAGCGCGCGTGTGTCATACTTATAACGGTCAGCTAAGTTAAAAAAGTACCAATCGCATTATCAATACTCCAGAATGGTAACAATCTGCTTCTACCGACCCAATTAAAAACCAAAAGAAAAACAAACAGAAAAGCAACAGCCTATATCCAACTAACACCCACTGCTAATTAACACCACATATTTGCAGTTTAGGTGATAAACATTGTAGCTGAGCTAGGCGCCAGCGCCCCCCGTGACCCCAAAAGGGAATAAGTGGTAGAAAATGGATGGATGGATGGAAGCACATTTATGTTTATGGTTTATTTCAGGGGTGTCCAAACTTTTTACCCTGGGGGATGCATTGGGCTTAAAACATTTGTCGAGAGCCTAATATATATATATATATATATATATATATATATATATATATATATATATATATATATATATATATATATATATATATATATATATATATGTATGTATGTACAGTATATATATATATATATATACATATATGTATGTATATATACATGTATGTACAGTGTGTGTATATATATATAAATATATATATATATATAAATAAATAAATATGTATATTTGTATGTATGTATATATGTAAATATATATGTACTGTATGTGTGTGTATATATATATATATTTATATATATAAGTGTATATGTACTTTATTTAATATAAGTGTATGTGTGTGTGTGTGTGTGTGTGTGCATATTACAATTAATCATTAGTATAATTATATATCGATGTATGTGAAAGTTGGACTCCTACCTTGTTTACTTTTCATGACAACCTCCTTAAAGTTTTGTAATCAATCAGAAATATCAAGCAGGTAAAATCCGGCAAACATGGATACGTGTGGAGATAGTGTTTTGCATTTTTCCCATCATGCTTTGTAATGGATTCAAATTTTTCTGAATTTTTCAAAATGTTTTTTTTTTTTTTTTTAAACATCCACACATTCTGTTGTATTATGTTACAGTATGTGTGACCATTTCTGTTGGCATTTTGTGTTTGTTCAAGTTTATAATTTTTGTTTTTACAACGTGACTTGGAAAGGTTGTTTGCATTGGGTCATATAATTTAATGCTGTGTTAGCCATTTTATTAGATAGCTTAAGTGGTCATAGCCCTGAATAACTCATGTCTGGAAAATGGTGAATAAAAGGTTTTTATAAATTTTCTTTTAAAATTATTTGAAATCTCCCTGCGGCCATATTCCTTATTGCATGACGTCTTGCAAGCCAAATTGTTTGGACACCCTTGGTTTATGTGATACAACGATTGAAAAAGTATTTGCTTTACACTCCGGGTATTTGTGGGTTAAATGTGTTCCAGGGTTTTATTACTGCATCACGTACTCTCACATGTGGACCATGAGCTGCAGTTTAATTAATGTTGATAGTGTTTATGCATGCATCCTTTTTTTAATGTCTTAACGACTAATAAAAAGTACAAATCCCCAGATTGCAAGAAACATTTGTTAAAAAAAAAAAAAGAAAAAAGTTCCCTAAAGTGTTTTGAGTTACGATATAGAAAACCAAATGGGAACACTTCACATTGAGGCAGGTGGTGTTGCCAGATGTCTTATTTTACGCTTTTGTAATAGTAGTAAGCTTTTATTAAGTTACCTAAAATGATCTCGATCACCCTATTTTGAACATTTTAGTGACATACATCTCCCCCTGCACAGAGCACCTTAAGACGGCGCTGGAGGAGTACATGGTCCGGTTGCCCAAGGTCCACATCCTGAGAACCAATAAGAGGGAGGGTCTGATCAGGACTCGGCTGCTGGGGGCGGCCGCCGCCAAGGGGGAGGTCATCACCTTCCTGGACTCGCACTGTGAGGCCAACGTCAACTGGCTTCCTCCGCTACTCGGTCAGTCTGCTCTGAAGTTCACTGCCTGAACACAAAACACCACAGACATACCAATCATCCTAGATTGTCTATTCAGCAGAACAAAAAAATGTCAATATAACATTTTTATTTTGCAGCCAACAGTCAATTAACATCTAAATCAAAGGTTTGTTTATTTATTTATTTACCCACTGGCTGTCAGTTAAACTTGTCCTGCTTAAGATCTGATTTTTCCTAATTACAGCAACATCTACTTCATACAGTATAGTACTCGAAAATGAGACACCAAAGTGTAACAAAACTTGACAAGAACTGGACAGCACATTTCAGTGTTAAAGGTGCTGTTTGCAACTTCCGCACGGAGACCTTTTTCAAGACAAGAACACCCCCAGCTATCTTATGTTAACCATTAGTGGTTTAACAGAACAATTGTGTTTGATAATTGTCTGTATTTCTCACTGAGACTATAAAAATGGGACCAATTGCCTCCCTTCTTGGCACTCAGCATCAAGGGTCAGAGTTGGGGGTTAAATCACCAAATGATTCCCGAGCGCGGCCACCGCTGCTGCTCACTGCTCCCCTTTGGGGATGGTTCAAATGCAGAGGGTAATTTCAGCGCACCTAGTGTGTGTGTGTGTGTGACAATAATTGGCACTTTAACTTTTAACTTTAAAAAGTTCATGCAATAAAAACGTTTTACCGGCCTGAATAAAGTGATGGGTGTTTACGGCTGTCACTCACCTTGTCGAGCCAACACGTATGTGCAGGGAGCGCGTGAAAACGTGCAAAAGCAGTCCTAAAAAAGCAACGGACAATTTGCAATCATGTTGATGTTATGATTGCATATACATTTAATGACAGCTAACGCTAGCTATCCAAATTGCTATTATTAGCTGACAACACCTAAAGCTAATGCGCGTGCATGTGTTAAGTACGTACGTAATGACGTCATTACATAGACGAAGCCGTGAGAGCGCAGGATGTATACTGTGTAAAATACATAGAAGGTTGGCGCCCTCTAACCGTTTATGTAAATGTTGCAAACAGCCCCATTTAAATGTTTAATAATTTGTTTTTGTTTTTCAAACAATCAACATTCACACAGTTCAGTTCAGTTTCAGTTTATTTCGAACATGCATACGATAAAGTGTATCGAACTGCGGTAGTCCGCTCCCTGTATGATCAGTGTCAGAGCTTGGTCCGCATTGCCGGCAGTAAGTCGGACACTAGAGATGCGCGGATAGGCAATTATATCATCCGCATCACCAAAGTCGTCATCCACCCGCCATCCACCCAAACCAACATTTTATCAGGACCGTACCCGCCCGCTAACCGCCCGCTGAAATACATCAGAGGTTGTCCGCCTTTACCACTCACAGAGCTATATAAACCTGTTTCCCAGAGTAATAATGACAATTGGAGCCGCTTACGTTCCCGCTAATATCCAATGGTGTTCATCCTGATTACAAGAATATGGACATGCTGTGAAGCCATTGCCTTAGACACCTTCAACAACATGTACGAACCGATTGTTGGTCAGGCAACATGTTGTGTGCAGCTTCCGCAATTACACGTTTAAGATTGAAAGGCATACTGGGTGATACAGAGTACACTGATGGTTGTGATATAGACAACTTTAACACTTACTAATATGCGCCATGCTGTGAAGCCACACCCAACAAGATTGACAAACACATTTCGGGAGAACATCCTCACAGCAACACAACATAAACGCAACACAATAAATACCCATAATCCTTTGTATCCGTGACACTTCCTGAATATATTTTACGCCCCAACCCCGCCCACCTTACCGACGCACGGGGGGGGGGGTTGCTGCTAGCGCGGTGTGTAAAATAGTCAGGAAGTGTCATGAATAGAAAGGATTATGGGTATTTGTTGTGTTGCGTTTATGTTGTGTTACTGTGAGGATGTTTCCCCGAAATGTGTTTATAGTTCTTAATTGGTGTGGCTTCACAGCGTGGCGCATATTACTAAGAGTGTTAAAATGGTTTATATCACAACCATTAGTGTACTCTGTGTCACCCAGTATGCCTTGCAGTCGTGTGCGTGTTGACGCAGAAGCTGCACACAACATGTTGCTGGAATGACAAGCAGATCGTACATGCTGTAATAGGCGACAAAGGCAATGGCTTCATAGCACGCCCTGATACTTATTATCTGGGTGACTGCCGGCAGTCATTCAGGAGAATGATAGCGTCTCTTATTGTCTTCTTCGCTTTGTGACACGGGTCTTAAATGGCACTTTGAATGACAAAGAATACCGATCCCTGAACCATGTATATCAAATATTTCCGTATGGTTCAACCGCCACCCGCCAGGATCTAATTAAAATCAATTTTTTCGTCATGTCAACCACCCGACCCGCGGTTTATCCGCAGACTCCGCGGATGAGACCGCAAACCGCGCATCTCTATCGGACACGTGTCCAGTTAGGGTTGGACTCCGCCAAGGCTGTCCTTTGTCACCGATTCTGTTCATAACTTTTATTGACAGAATTTGTAGGCGCAGTCAAGGCGTTGAGGAGTTCCGGTTTGGTGGCCGCGGGATTAGGTCTCTGCTTTTTGCAGATGATGTGGTCCTGATGGCTTCATCTGGCCGGCATCTTCAGCTCTCACTGGATCGGTTCGCAGCCGGGTGTGAAGCGACCGGAATGAGAATCAGCACCTCCAAGTACGAGTCCATGGTTCTCGCCCGGAAAAGGGTGGAGTGCCTACGACCCTGCTCCAAGTGGAGGAGTTCAAGTACCTAGGAGTCTTGTTCACAAGTGGGGGAAGAGTGGATTGTGAGATCGACAGGCGGATCGGTGCAGAGTCTTCAGTAATGCGGACGTTGTACCAATCCGTTAAGGTGAAAAAGGAGCTGCACCAAATCGTTTAATTTCAATATTTGTGATTTAATAAATAAAGTTCTCTAATTCCAACATTGTGTATTATTCTAATTGATCTTTTTTGTAACACCGTTTGTGAATGAAGCGCACATTTGTAGTGGTTTCCCCATATTTATGCACAAAAAGTCAGATACAGTGGGGCAAAAAAGTATTTAGTCAGTCACCGATTGTGCAAGTTCTCCCACTTAAAATGATGACAGAAGTCTGTAATTTTCATTATAGGTACACTTCAACTGTGGGAGACAGAATGTGAAAAAAAATCCAGAAATTCACATTGTAGGAATTTTAAAGAATTTATTTGTAAATTATGGTGGAAAATATGTATTTGGTCAACCATTCAAAGTTCTCACTGATGGAAGGAGGTTTTGGCTCAAAATCTCACGATACATGGCCCCATTCATTCTTTCCTTAACACAGATCAATCGTCCTGTCCCCCTAGCAGAAAAAACAACCCCAAAGCATGTTTTCACCCCTATGCTTCACAGTAGGTGTGGTGTTCTTTGGATGCAACTCAGTATTTTTCTTCCTCCAAACACGACGAGTTGGGTTTATACCAAAAAGTTCTATTTTAGTTTCATCTGACCACATGACATTCTCCCAATCCTCTGCTGTATCATCCATGTATCCATTTTGGTATAAACTCAACTCGTCGTGTTTGGAGGAAGAAGAATACTGAGTTGCATCCCAAGAACACCACTCCTACTGTGAAGCATGGAGGTGGAAACATCATGATTTGGGGCTGTTTTTCTTCTAAGGGGACAGGATGATTGATCCGTGTTAAGGAAAGAATGAACGGGGCCATGTATCGTGAGATTTTGAGCCAAAACCTCCTTCCATCAGTGAGAGCTTTGAATGGTTGACCAAATACTTATTTCCCACTAGAATTTACAAATAAATTCTTTAAAATTCCTAAAACTTGAATTCCTGGATTTTTTTTTCACATTCTGTCTCTCACAGTTGAAGTGTACCTATGATGAAAATTACAGAACTCTGTCATTATTTTAAGTGGGAGAACTTGCACAATCGGTGGCTGACTAAATACTTTTTTGCCCCACTGTATGGTAACACTAGTGGTCCAGAACATGTTTTGAACGGACACAAAAGTACCCAAACAGTTTGGTATAGTATCCATTCACTTGTATTTTACTGGAAATTGGTACCATATAGATTCATATGTGAAAGGTAGCCATCCCTATGCATGACATTGCGTTGGCGTTGTGTACGGTTTTAGCAGCTTTTAAATTGGAGCAAAATCCGAACCCTTCAACTGGCCTCCTGACGTTACATTTACACTGTATTATTTTCTGTAAATGCTGGCTCTCCGATACTCATCATAAAGCAACGATGCAGGCTATCCAATCTGAAATTGTCCCACTGTGCTTCTTAGACCGAATCGCCCAGAACAGAAAGACCATCGTCTGCCCGATGATCGATGTTATCGACCACGACAACTTCGGCTATGAGACGCAGGCGGGCGACGCCATGCGTGGCGCCTTCGACTGGGAAATGTACTACAAACGCATCCCCATCCCCCAGGAGCTGACAAAGGGCGACCCCAGCGAGCCCTTCGAGTGAGTTGCACTTAATTATTGACTTTATTCATGCCTTAGGTTTGCTCCATGGTATTGCCGTTATGTGTCATACATGTATGACATCTCAACATGCTGCACGGCATTTCTGGAGTTTATAGTCTTCTTAGGTACAAAAGGGCCTTCATTGTGATGTTTCATATACAATGGGGCAAAAAAGTATTTAGTCAGCCACCGATTGTGCAAGTTCTCCCACTTAAAATGATGACAGAGGTCTGTAATTTTCATCATAGGTACACTTCAACTGTGAGAGACAGAATGTGAAAAAAAAATCCAGGAATTCACATTGTAGGAATTTTAAAGAATTTATTTGGAAATTATGGTGGAAAATAAGTATTTGGTCAACCATTCAAAGCTCTCACTGATGGAAGGAGGTTTTGGCTCAAAATCTCACATGATATTTTCACCCCCATGCTTCACAGTAGGTCTGGTGTTCTTGGGATGCAACTCAGTATTCTTCTTCCTCCAAACACGACGAGTTGAGTTTATACCAAAATGGATACATGGATGATACAGCAGAGGATTGGGAGAATGTCATGTGGTCAGATGAAACCAAAATATAACTTTTTGGTATGAACTCAACTCGTCGTGTTTGGAGGAAGAAGAATACTGAGTTGCATCCCAAGAACACCATACCTACTGTGAAGCATGGGGGTAGAAACATCATGCTTTGGGGCTGTTTTTCTGCTAAGGGGACAGGACGATTGATCCGTGTTAAGGAAAGAATGAATGTATTGTGAGATTTTGAGCCAAAACCTCCTTCCATCAGTGAGAGCTTTGAATGGTTGACCAAATACTTATTTTCCATCATAATTTACAAATAATTTCTTAAAAATTCCTACAATGCGAATTCCTGTATTATTTCACATTCTGTCTCTCACAGTTGAAGTGTACCTATGATGAAAATTACAGACCTCTGTCACCATTCTAAGTGGGAGAACTTGCACAATCGGTGGCTGAATAAATACTTTTTTGCCCCACTGTATTGTGCTCCTGATGATCATTTTTAATTCATTATTCTTCATTGAGTTTATTTGATTAAATTTTTCAGTATCAAATGATTTAAGTCGGTCAAAACATGTTCATAATTTAAATAAGGATGTTTTTATTTTATTTATTTTTTCTTTTATTCATTTATTTATTTATTTATTTTGTAAGCAAATTGATGCACTTCAAATATTTTCTGTTACACGCTAAAAAACAATGTTACACAAACAAGTTATTCTTTATCGATGTTTTCTTTGTCTTTTTGTTTTCTTTAATTTTAATAAGGATGCAATGTTACGCAGAAGTCTACTTTCAACAGTTTTATAGAAAAAAAAAGTAGAGATAGTGTGGAGAGGGCGCACATTTATTCTTCTTCCTAGGGCGAACAATATCGTTGTCTAAAACACGGCTTTTGTCAATATAAACAAGTGTCATATATTTTTTTGTTGAATATTACCCACCCATACAATGTCTCCAAGGCAGAAGCTAATTAGCAGGTATCCAGTAACAAATGTGTCCGCGTCATTCAGCTTACTACGTCATGAGCTTACAGTATTTTAACCAACTATTGTGGCCACAAGATGTTGGCCAAAAAATTACCACTCCACTTGAGCTTCTTTGTCTTTCTTTCTTTCTTTCTTTAGGTTATTTCGAACATGAACACACTTACAGCATAATACCTCACACAATGTCTTATCATTTCACTTTACATCATGTCCGAAAAGGAGTAGGAAAAAGCGAACTTAAATACATCATTAATCTATTCCAAACATTTGATAATAGGGCAGTGTTTTTTCATATTGTAACCACCTAAAAATGTTTTGTGTTAGAGTAATTTCACTTAATCAAGCCTTTTTAACATTCCACACTACAAAATACTAAAATTATTAGAGGTGTGCGTCTCTATAATTTTAAACAATGTATTTATGTATACTGTATATGGAGAATGATAAGATTCAGAAACAATACATTTTAAAATGTAGCCATTCTATGTGGTAGAATTTGATGCAGTATGATGCAATCTGGTACAGTTCCTTGTTATTTTACATCATAAATGATCCTATGCCATTTCTATAAATGTGAAAGGGCCCCCATCCACACACCTTCATTGAGGTTTTATACACATAATGAAAGTATATATGTAATGTAATAAAAGGCACATTTATAATAACAAAATACTTTTTGTATTTAAGCATACGTGACACATACATTTCAAATACGCATTACAAAGTTGTTGGTTTTTTTTTCCCTTTAACACTGATTATTACTCACTGCAGACTTTAGAGCCAACAAAATTCTCAAATGGGGGTACGCGTACCACTGGGGGTACTTGAAGGTGAGCCAAGGGGTACGTGAGATTTTTTCAAAATATTCTAAAAAATAGCAACAATTCAAAAATCCTTTATAAATATATTTATTGAATTATACTTCAACAAAATATGAATGTAAGTTAATAAACTGTGAAAAGAAATGCAACAATGCAATATTCAGTGTTGACAGCTAGATTTTTTGTGGACATGTTCAATAAATATTGATGTTAAAGATTTATTTGTTTGAGAATAAATGTTTCGAATTAAGTTCATGAATCCAGATGGATCTCTATTACAATCCCCAAAGAGGGCACTTTAAGTTGATTATTACTTCTATGTGTAGAAATCGTTATTTATAATTGAATCACTTGTTTATTTTTCAACAAGTGTTTAGTTATTTTTACTTCTTTTTTTTCCAAATAATTCTTGGAAGACCACTACAAATGAGCAATATTTTGCACTGTTATACAATTTAATAAATCAGAAACTGATGACATAGTGCTGTATTTTACTTCTCTATCTCTTTTTTTTCAACCAAAAATGCTTTGCTCTGATTAGGCGGGTACTTGAATTAGAAAAATGTTCACAGGGGGTACATCACTGAAAAAAAGGTTGAGAACCACTGACTTACTGTATAAAGTCCGCTGTCACTGGGATGCAGACTGCTGGGATGCTCATCTTTTCCCATTTGAATGAAGAATGTCTCATAATACTCGCAAAGAAATAGGGTTGGGGGGCGGGGGGCAAACATCTCTTTGCGCCGTGCTTGCCAGGTTCTAATTGGCTGTCAAAGTGTCCCAACTTGTCTGAATACTTACTCAGACCTCTTCTGTCCAGTTGAGATGCATAATTTATGATCTACATTAAACTTACAGGCTTCACGGTGGCAGAGGGGTTAGTGCGTCTGCCTCACAATACGAAGTTCCTGCAGTCCTGGGTTCAAATCCAGGCCCGGGATCTTTCTGTGTGGAGTTTGCATGTTCTCCCCGTGAACGCGTGGGTTCCCTCCGGGTACTCCGGCTTCCTCCCACTTCCAAAGACATGCACCTGGGGATAGGTTGATTGGCAACACTAAATTGGCCCTAGTGTGTGAATGTGAGTGTGAATGTTGTCTGTCTATCTGTGTTGGCCCAGCGATGAGGTGGCGACTTGTCCAGGGTGTACCCCGCCTTCCGCCCGATTGTAGCTGAGATAGGCGCCAGTGCCCCCCGCAACCCCAAAAAAAGGGAATAAGCGGTAGAAAATGGATGGATGATGGATGGATTAAACTTACAGGAAGCAAGTAAGCTGCAGATTTGAACATAGACAAACAAGTTAGTGATCCCGGCGCCGCTATAAATAGTGTGTCTGTGTTAGCACTTATTATAACCATATCACTAATACTTGGTTAATAATCAATTCACAAAATGTAAATTGTGTCACAGTTCGTTTAGCAGTGGAACAAAGGGACCCAAGGATGCAGATGAATTTGAGAGTAAACAGTCTTTTACTTCACAAATAAGAAAGGTCAATACAAAAATGCTCAAAAACTAGAATGCAACAAAAGGCGACGGTGCGGAAAAAGAGGAACACAAAAAGGCACAGTGATAAAAGAACAAAGGCTTAACTACAAACTAAACTAAAACTAGGGTCGAAATTGCAAGACGTGCAAACTACGATATACATACCAACTGGATGGAACAGGGAATTGACAAGCAGGTCTGAGGCAAAAATACAAGGAGACTAGGAGGAATCATCAAACACCGTCAAGGAGTGGAATAGCCAAGTACCATCCAGTTGGCCAGGTGCTGCTGATATAGTGCAGGTAAAATGAGATCCAGCTGTGCACGTCTTGCAGCTCCGCCCACTGGAAACGCAGGAACTCTAAGGAAGACCAAACGTCAGAGACAAGTCTGCTGCACCAACAAGGGAAACTGAGTAAACTAACTACAAGATGGCAGCAGGTGGTGACAAATTGAGTATTATTGGAGGTTTTTGATTGGTTATTTATCGGATTTTATGGGCGAACTAGAAGAGCTCCCACTAGCTCTGCTGTAAACTGACTTTTATTTAGTTTTATTGATATTTAGAATGCCATCCATCCATCCATCTTCTTCCGCTTATCCGAGGTCGGATCGCGGGGGCAGCAGCCAAAGCAGAGATGCCCAGACTTCCCTCTCCCCAGCCACTTCGTCTAACTCTTCCCGGGGGATCCCGAGGCTTTTCCAGGCCAGCCGGGAGACGTAGTCTTCCCAACGTGTCCTGGGTCTTCCCCGTGGCCTCCTACAGGTTGGACGTGCCTTAAACACCTCCTTCGGGAGAAGTTCGTGTGGCATCCTGACCAGATGCCCGAACCACCTCATCCGGCTCCTCTTGATGTGGAGGAGCAGCGGCTTTACTTTGAGTTCCTCCCGGATGACAGAGCTTCTCACCCTATCTCTAAGGGAGAGCCCCGCCACATAGCGGAGGAAATTCATTTCGGCCGCTTGTACCCGTGATCTTGTCCTTTCGGTCATGACCCAAAGCTCATGACCATAGGTGAGGATGGGAACGTAGATCGACTGGTAAATTGAGAGCTTTGCCTTCCGGCTCAGCTCCTTCTTCACCACAACGGATCAGTACAACGTCCGCATTACTGTCCGCATATTTAGAATGCATTAAAAAAAATCCATCCGTCGTCATGGATTTCATAATGATTGTAAACCATAGGAACAATTCTCCCAAAAGTGCAGTTCCCCTTTAAAGAACTTTGGAAATACCTTCTCGCAATGAAAACCTATTCAGTTTTCACTATTGCCAGAAACTGAGTTATTTTACAGCTCTGGCACGCACTCGTCAGTAAAATGCTGTCGACTTGGTATCTTGTACTGAGGCTTCAACGTATTTATCACGTCCCTCATTCTCCAAAACACTGCACTCTCAAGTCCTTAGCAATAAAACAGCCTACGGAAATTGTCATTTCCTCGGCTGGAGTTTGCACTTCAAAGAAGCCGTGAATATCCGTGTCTTTGTCCCGTCCATCTGCGGTCTCTCCATGTCTCCTCCCAGGTGCGTGTTGAGATTGACACTGCTCTACTTCAGTGCTGTTTAACAGTCCTTGCATGTTGCAACAGCTGCATCAAATGTACCCTTTCTTTTCAAACAATCCAAATCCTTCTAAACACAGGACTTATTTGTGTTAGCGTGACACATTTTCTCTTGCCATCGTTCTCTACTTGTTTGTTTACGTTATTGTGACAAGTCTTGCGAGAGAGGGACGTATACATAGAGAGCGAGAGACGCAGAGCACACTGCGAAGGATGCAGCCACCCATTGAGACACAACACCTGAGAGAGGTAAAGAGAGTACTATGCTGAGCAAATGAGACTTCCTGCAGTTGCAGATTGTTAAACCGGCCCATGGTAAGGTTTATGTTACATTTTACAACATGGGTGTCAAACTCTGGCCCGCGGGCCAAATCTGGCCCGCCGTACAATTTCATTTGGCCCTTGAGGCAATATCAAATTAACATTAGAGCTGGCCCGCCGGTACTATAACGGCACTGCCTTTAGCGTTGTCTACAATATGTTGTCACGTCCGCTTTTACTCCATACAAACAGCGTGCCGGCCAAGTCACATGATATATGCGACTTGTACACACACTTAAGTGAATGCCACACATACTTGCTCAACAGCCATACAGGTCACACTGAGGGTGGCCGTATAAACAACTTTAACACTGTTACAAATATGTGCCACACTGTGAACCCACACCAAACAAGAATGACAAACCCATTTCGGAAGAACATCTGCACCGTAACACAACATAAACACAACAGAACAAATACCCAGAACCCATTGCAGCACTAACTCTTCCGGGACACTACAAAATACACCACTCGCTACCAACAAAACAACAATTTTATTTTCAAATGTATTAGCCTGTGGAAAAAGTCAATGTTGATATTTACCTCAGAAGGCTGCAAATAGAAAAGAGGCATTCATTTTTTTATTTAAATTGTCTTTAATATGCCATTGATATTTTTTTGTTTGTTTTTTGAAAGTTGATTTTGCACTATTAAGTCATATACGCGTTGCTTATTCCATATTCAGTGTTAAAGCAAATCAGTGTAGCAAACTGAGCAATAACTAACGTTTTATTCATGCACTTTCTTTTGCTACTTCAAGGCTTGAATGTTTGATTCATTCATTATTATTTTATTTTAAAATTTATCATTAGCCTATTGAAAAAGTTTATTTTGATCTTTACGTCAGAGGGCTGCAAATAGAAAAGAGGCATTCAAATTTTACTATAGTGTTATTTGATATGCCATTGATATTTCTCAATTATTATTGTTATTATTTGAAACTCGATTTTGCATGTCACTATAAAGTTATATAAGCCTTGCTTGTTCAATGTTCAATGCGAAACTTGTTTGGGTCCCTATTAAAAGGTTAACTTGTTCAACCTTGGCCCGCGGCTTTGTTCAGTTTTTAATTTTGGCCCACTCTGTATTTAAGTTTGACACCCCTGTTTTACAAGTTTACTGATGCACTCATACCGTTTTAATCAAGGTAGGTCTTTATTGTTATTGCACAGGTACAACAAAACTTAGTTTTTTAGTACAAACCTGTTCAAGATTAAACAAAGAAACAGTGTACAGGGTTACAGAACAGGAATGCTGATGGGTCGCCACAAGGCGCCCAGTAAAATATGGGGAAAAGGTCAACGCTGAGTAAAAAAATACAATCTAGACTGGGCTCCTAAGGGGGCCCAGTCTGGAGTGGGAAAAAAACCTCCATAGGAAATCACATATACATATTACAAATACATCTCGAGAGTAGCAACAGAGGGGAGGGAGTAGGGGCCACGGTGGCAGGCTGTAGCTCTGCGGGCGCTGCCCCTCCGTCCATCACCCCTGTGGGATTCGCGTCAAGGGCCTTGGATGGGGGTGGGGTATGTGTGTGTGGCGTATATTTTCTGTGGCTGCATGTGTGCACTGCAAAAAGTCAGTGTTCAAAAACAATTTTGAAAAAGATACAAAAATAAGGGGTATTTTATTTGAACTAAGCAAAATTATCTGCTTATAAAACAAGAACATTCGGCTTGTAAAGACTTTCCAAAACAAGTAAAATTAGCTAACCTCAATGAACCCAAAAATACCTTAAAATAAGTACATTCTCACTAATAACAAGTATACTTTTCTTGGTAGAAAAAAATTAGACCTTTTTGCTCAATATGTTGAAAAATATTCTTAAATTAAGTAAATGCTGGTGCCATTATCTTGAGATAATGATAAGCGCTCTGCATCATGGGTTTTTTTTCATGTTTGAAGTAAGAAATTATTACTTTAAAAAAGTAGTTTTAATAATAATAATAATAATAATAATGGATTAGATTTATATCGCGCTTTTCTATTGTTAAATACTCAAAGCGCTCACAGAGAAGTGGGAACCCATCATTCATTCACACCTGGTGGTGGTAAGCTACATCTGTAGCCACAGCTCCCCTGGGGTAGACTGATGGAAGGGTGGCTGCCAGTTTGCGCCTACGGCCCCTCCGACCACCACCAATCATTCATTCATCATTCATTCAGAAGTGTGAGCGGCACCGGGGGCAAGGGTGAAGTGTCCTGGCCAAGGACACAACGGCAGCGATTTGGATGTCAATAGGTGGGAAGCGAACCTGCAACCCTAAGGTTTCTGGCACGGCCGCTCTACCCACTACGCCATGCCGCCCGTTTTATACTTGTGAGTGTTGATGACACAGCTTTGCATCAGTTGGTATTCTAGTTCGAAGCTTGTTTTACTCAATATAGATCATAAAATCTCAGCTGCAAGCTGTAATATCTTACTGAGATCATTTAGGGCCAAAACCCTTAAAACAAGTAAAACATAAAATCTGCTTAGTTAGAAGAATTATCTTACCAGACCGAAAATAAGCAAATATCACCCTTATTTGAGATATTTAATCTTACTTAGATCTCAGTTTTTGCAGTGTGTGGAAGCCTGCCGCGTGTCTCTGTTCCTGCCTTGGTGTCGTGCAGTCGCTACACAGACCAAAGTTAGCAACAAGTGTGTGTCCATGAGAGACAAAGAAGAAGTTTGTTGTGTCTTTGCGTTAAAGGTCGGAAATCTTAAAACCGATTTCCGGTTCATATCGGTTATTTAAAATGAGGTCTTGCCGATATGGCCAATTAATAAAATCACTTGATATTTTCACAAAAAAATAGATGTATGGATTTTTTTCACTACTTTTAAAAGAAACCAATAGATGGAGTTTGTTTGTTTTTAAGGTCTTGTTCAACCTCGTAGGGAGAATCATTACCCCTACTTGGCTGTATGCTTCGGTTTCAGATTCTGGAATACATTTTTTGTGACGTTGCCTGTTTTTTAAAGGGGAACATTATCACAATTTCAAAAGGGTTAAAAACAATAAAAATCAGTTCCCAGTGGCATGTTGTATTTTTTGATTTTTTTTTCAAAATTTTACCGGTCTCCGAATATCCCTAAAAAAAGCTTTAAAGTGCTTGATTTTCGATATTTGCGATGCCACCATCCAATTCCCTGTGACGTCATACAGTGCTACCAGTGTAAACAAACAATGGCGAATAGCACAGCAAGATATAGCGACATTAGCTCGGATTCAGACTCGGATTTCAGCGGCTTAAGCGATTCAACAGATTACGCATGTATTGAAACGGATGGTTGGAGTATGAAAGTATTGAAGAAGACACTGAAGCTATTGAGCGAATAGCTATTGACGCTATTCATAGCCATAGCATGGCTGAATAGCTGCGTTAGCATCGCCGGTAAAATGTGCGGATCAAACGATCAGGACTTTCGCATCTTGTGACGCTGGAGCAACTTAAATCCTTCGATTGGTAAGTGTTTTTTTCGCATTAAATGTGGGTGGAAGGAAACGTAATATAGTTGCAAATGCATCTGCAGGTTATCCATACATCTCTGTACCATGTCTGCTTTAGCACCGCCGGTAAATAGCATGCTAGCATCGATTAGTGTAGCATGTTAGCATCGATTAGCTGGCAGTCAACATCAACAAAACTCACCTCTGTGATTTCTGTGACTTTATCGTTACACATGCATCTGCAAGTTATCGATACATCGCTGTGCCATGTCTGCTTTAGCACCGCCGGTAAATAGCATGTTAGCGTCGATTAGCGTAGCATGTTAGCATCGATTAGCTGGCAGTCACGCCGCGACCAAATATGTCTGATTAGCACATAAGTCAACATCAACAAAACTCACCTTTGTGATTTCGTTGACTTTATCATTGCAAATGCATCTGCAGGTTATCCATACATCTGTGTGTCATGTCTGTCATCGCCGGTAAAATGTGGTGCCACTTTGGTACATTCAATGGGGGTCTGGCGGCAGACACTTTCGCATCTTCGGGCCAGTGGTGCAACTTGAATCCCTCCCTGTTAGTGTTGTTACACCCTCCGACAACACACCGACGAGGCATGATGTCTCCAAGGTTCCAAAAAATAGTCGAAAAAACGGAAAATAACAGAGCTGAGACCCAATGTTTACAATGGGTTGAAAATGAAAATGGCGGCTGTATTACCTCGGCGACGTCACATTCTGACGTCATCCCCTCCAGAGCGATAAACAGAAAGGCGTTTAATACGCCAAAATTCACCCATTTAGAGTTTGGAAATCGGTAAAAAAAATAGATGGTCTTTTTTCTGCACCATCAAGGTATATATTGACGCTTACATAGGTCTGGTGATAATGTTCCCCTTTAAACAAACTTTGCAGCGTGCTGCCACATGTGATTTGCGCCTGTTGCCGTAAATCTAAACCACTGACGACATTTTTATTTTCTTTGGAACGAACGTCTGGCTCTCGTTCAGGTTAGCAGTAGCCATATTTTTCAGAGTGTATACAACTCTTCAAAGTTTTAACTTTCTGAGATCGGAAATCTAAGTATGGAATTTATCAATTAAAATGACAAGATCTTTTCGACCAGAAGCACAGGTTTGGGGGAGTTTGCTGCAGGATATATGACGGACTCTTGAGAGAAGTGGAAAGTCCTGTACCTGACAGGACAGCCAGGGGGATATCACGCGATTTGGAGCTATGATAACAAGCGGTAGAAAATGGATGGATGGATTGATAACAGGGCATCTGCTAATTGGATTGAGCATTGCTCTGGTCAGTCGACAAAATCGGAAGACGATAGCAGCTGTTCAAGAAGCCCAAAGGAATGGAATGGGCAGACGTCTGGAAACTTAGACTTTGGCGACTGAATAAGATCTCAAAGAAGCTTTCCGCACTACAAGGCAGAATTAGAATCATTTTGAGAGCCAGAATGGACAACTGGGGGACACAAAACCGTTGGAATGTTTTTGTTTACTCAGCCAATATCAATCCTTTTTTGCAATTTGACTCCCTTTGCATTGGCCTGAACAAGGCTGTGCTGTAAACACCCAAGTGAGAAAAGTGCAGCGAAAGATGCTCTGTATTCTTCCCTCTTCTAGAAAAATCTTACACTATGACACAGATCCGCTTGCGTTATGATAGTTTATTGGATCCATAACGGTACTACCCAAAACTCCAGGGTCCGATAAACTTAGAACTTCAGAGGTTTGATTGATTGATACTTTTATTAGTAAATTACACAGTTCAGTACATATTCCGTACAATTGACCACTAAATGGTAACACCCGAATAAGTTTTTCAACTTGTTTAAGTCGGGGTCCACATTAATCAATTCAAGGTAAATTTTTTCTTTGACACTGTACAACCTCCAATGTTCAGGCTTTTTTCTCAGGGGGGCAGTTTCCTTTTTAGTTTTACGTCATCATTTTAGCATGGCTTATCTTAGTTTTACACATGTATGCCAATGGAGAATGTTCAAAAGGGTTTGTACAGTCTCGAAAAACCTGGAACCTGGAAAAGTCATAACAATTTCAAATACAATTTCTAAACCATGGAATAGTTATGGAAAATTTAAAAAAAAATCAATTTTTACCGGGTGCTCCAAACCCGGGTCCCTCCGGATGAGAGTCTGAGAGCACTAAAATCCTGAGCTGTTAACTGGTTTTGTCGTGTAGGGGTTCTTAACCTTTTTGACCTTGGGGCCCAACTTTTTCACTACAGAGGGCCCCGGGGCCCACTCAAATATTGACACTAAATTACTAATTTTACTCTTGGTTTTACTGATATTCAATAATTATATCTAACCTACTTACAGTTTACAACCTTCTCACATGATATGTAACCACAAAGATTTTTAATCAAGGATTAGGTCAGACTGATTACAAAAATAAGTACTAAGTACTAATCTAATGTACTGCAAAGAAGGGACTCATAAAAACTGTTGAAGAACACGCTTCCATACATTTACACGCTGCTAAATCAATAATAAATAATAATAGCTATGTTTCTTAATCAACTGTCAATCCACTTGAAGTGCAAAAGAAAATGCAACCTTACCACTTCAGTGCTTTAGAAACTTTTCTATGATTTTAGCTCAAGTCTTTTTCTGTTTTGTATTTTATTTATTTTTTTAATCGTAGAAAGTGTGCATATTTTAAATGTCATTAATCCAAACAAAATGTGTCTTAATCCAGATTGCAGCTAAATGTGCCTGTGTCTGTGTTTTTGGGCTTGTGCCACACTTTAAACAAGTAGTATTTTCTATTGATTTTCGGTGGTAAAATAATTCATTTTGGAAATGGCAACTATAATAAAAAAATTAAAAAATCAATCATTTCCGTTGGACTTTTTGAGTCGGGACAAGAGTCAGTGTTTGAAGCAAAGAGATTTTAGTCGGAGTTTCAGCGAATGTTCTTATGCAGTGTTTGAATTAATTGGAAACGGCCAAGTTGATATTTTCCATTTTGGACATTTGTCATTGAGGAAGGGTTGTCTCGACCTGAGAGAAAGAGGTGATGAGACAGTAAAATGAGGAGTAAAATACCATGCGCACACACACACACACACACAAACACACACACACAATGGATTTTTTTCCCACTGTGTCAATGTCAATCAGAATGAAAATGAAAATCTTTGCTACTCAAATTGGATTTGTGCTGATGAAGGTCATCTCGTCGGGCAAGAAGAGAAGACTAATTCAAAAAATGAGAATTGATTCCGACCGTTATGCAGCTCATTTTCCTTTTCTTTTCTTTTTTTCTACGTATCTTTTCGTTTTTCTTATCTGCGAGTTCCACGAGGCGATGATACCTACTGTATTTCCCCCGAGGGGAACGCAGAACACTGAGAAATGTTGTGCGATTAATCCCTTTAAGTTTCCACAGCAACTGCTAGGTTTAAGCTTTTTTTCAGCTGCACAAAACAACTTTCTGACTTAAAAAAAATTCAGTTAAAGCCTTAAAGATCCACTCATGCAAACTTTCTTGCGTCACGTTCTATGGAATTTTCAATAGTTTTTCTAGCACAATGAAGACATCAAAACTAAAATGTATCCCTTTTTTTGTGTTTTATCTCACTGCACCATGAGTCGAGTATACTTAATTCTTTTTTTTTTTTTGCCTTGAAACGCCAAACACTGTTAATTGGTGTTGTGGTTGCTCTACTTCGGGTATTGTAAGCTGTGTGCTGTATTCGAAAACATTACTGTTAAAGGTTCTAGATACTCGTGGTCCATTTTTACCGGAGGCTCCAAACCCGGGTCCCTCCGGATGAAAGTCTGAGAGCTCTAAAATCCTGAGCTGTTAACTGGTTGCTAGCGTTGGGGCTCTTGACCTTTTTGACCTTGGGGCCCAACTTTTCCACTACAGAGGGGCTCAAGGCCCACTCAAATTTTGACACTAAATTAGTAATCTTACTCTTGGTTTTAATGATCTTCAATAATTATATCCAACCTACTTACAGTTACAAGCTTCTCACATGGTATGAAAAAGAAGGGACTCATAAAAACTGTTGAAGAATACACTTCCACACATTTACGCAGTGCTTAATCAATAATAAATAATGATATACCGTATTTTTCGGACCATAGGGCGCCCCTGACTAAAAGGTGCACTGCCGATGAGCGGGTCTATTCAGGTCGTTTTTCATACAAAAGGCGCATTATATTTATTTATTTTTATTATTTATTTGTTTTGTCCTGCCCAGCTGCTCAAGCAAATCATATAGTTGATATAGATGCCCATATCGGCTGTTCAGATTTACTTTACAAAAAAGAAGTGTAGGATGCTTCTCTTGTTGCCTTATTTCAATTTGACTTTATTAAATGTATTTATATTATCATTTGGTGCAGCCAGGCCATAGCAGGAGGGGATAGAAAGAGAGAAAAAGGAAGACAGAGGGGGAAATTGTGGGGTTAAGAGGGGGATTAGACAGAGAGACAAAAATGACAAAAACAACAACAACAATAGAACATCACCAGCACATACAATATGTACAAATATGATCTTAAAAGTGATAGCAAAGAAGCAGTTAGAAAAATAAATAATAATATAGAAATTACAATGAGCATTTTTACACTACAACTGGAGCAATACAAATACCAATAGAAAAAGCGCTATTGATCATGAACATTACCAATAGTTTACCCCTATTATCAACAATACAGTTGTTCAGATGCAACAATACATATACATAATGATAACTACAGATAAAAAAATAAAAGTAAAAAGGAATACCCAAAGATGGAGGGGAAGAAAGAGAGGCAACCTATATTAATCTTGTAGATTGTTATAGTAACAATGGGTTAAGCTTTGTCAGTGTGCCATGTGTTACCCAGTTTACCCTAGGGCAGGGGTCGGCTACCTAAAATGTTGAAGGAGCCATATTGGCCCGAAAATACAAAAACAAATATGTCTGGAGTCGCAAAAAATAAAAGCCATATTACATACAGATAGTGTGTCATGAGATATAAATTGAATTAAGAGGACTTAAAGTAAACCAAATGAGCTCAAATATAGCTACAAATGAGGCATAATGATGCAATGTGTACATATAGCTAGCCTAAATAGCATGTTAGCGTCGATTAGCTTGCAGTCATGCCGTGACCAAATATGTGTGATTATCACTCCACACAAGTCAATAACGTCAACAAAACTCCCCTTTGTGCATTCATGCACAAGCTTAAACGTTTGGTGGACAAAATGAGACGGAAAAAGAAGTGGCATAAAACACGTCTTAGAAAGCCGGAGAAAGTTGTACATGTAAACAAACTACGGTGAGTTCAAGGACCGCCAAAATTAGTAGGACAAAACGGGGCTTGCCAAATACTCGAATCAGTGAAGCATGTTTAATACAAACAGTGTGCTTTATAACAATTAGGGAGGTTTGTGTCATGTTTGTCCTCCTACAGAAACTATATTAAAACAAAAAATTGATTTTTTTATATTTTTTTTCCTCTCAACTTTTTCCATTTTTCATACATTTTTGAAAAAGCTCCAGAGAGCCACTATAGCGGCGCTGCATGCGGCTCTAGAGTCGTGGGTTGCCGACCCCAACAACGTTAATATATGTTTGATGAAACGTGATTATGCGCATGAATGTATGTATGTATATGTACTTGTATATGTACAGAATGTGTATATGAATGCTTTTACAGTAAATGTGTATGTACAGTATGTGTATATGTATGTTTGTACAGTAAATGTATATGTACAGTATGTGTATATGTATGTTTGTACAGTGAATGTATATGTACAGTATTTGTATGTTTGTACCGTGAATGTGTGTGTAGATGGACGAACTTGGAGTATGTAGGTATGAACTGTATTTGTGTATGTATGTGGGAATGTAGGTACCTATGTTTGTATGTTTGAATCACGGTGTGTGTGTGAGTATATGTGTGTTTGTATGTACAATATAAAGGCGCATTAAAGGGGTCATATTATGATTTTTTCCAAAATTTTAAACGCTATCTTGTTTTAAACGCTATCAATTTCCCAACTCATATGGAAACGGGGTTTGTAGAAAAGTATCAAAATAATTTTGGTGCCGGTACCGAAATATTGGTATCGGGACAACACTTATACGAATTTTTACTGTTACTGTTAAATCCCTACCGCACTGTAGAAAAAAATAGATGGATAGATAGATAGATAGTACTTTATTGATTCCTTCAGGAGAGTTCCTTCAGGAAAATTAAAATTCCAGCAGCAGTGTACAGTTGAGATCAATTTAAAAAAAAGTAAAAAGTAAATAATGGGGGTTTAAAAGGAAACAAAATAGAGAAATATTACAAAAAGAATAAAAACAATGGGAATAACAATATAACAGTAAAATAAGAATATAACAAGACAAAGTAGGCAGTAGTGACCATGTTATGTATAGGTGTATATAGGTATATATGTAAATAGGTGTGGTAACATCCTTGTTTCTGTTATTTTAATTGTTTGCTTGAGGTAAGTTAAGTTGTCTGTTAAAACTAGAGTGACACATTGGTTTGATTAAGACGGCAAACACTTTGTAGGTTTAGCGACCTTTGTTCTCCTTTTCTAAAAAACGGAGAACTTTAAAAAATCGCTGTGTCTCGCTGGGAATCAAACACACAAATATAAAATGTGAAATAGATGGACATCTAGCACAGTTGAGCAAGCACTTTTATTACATCTTGCGATACTATAGAAATTGATTTCCTTTAGAGAAGTAGGTGTACAGTTTGTGTAATGTACAGATTAACGAGCAACACCCGGTCTTTGTTGCATCAATAGCTGGCAACACAATTAAATTGTATCATTGGTGAGTTATAACGATTGTCTAGCACTGCTCTAATCCTCTTGGGCATAGAACTCACCAGAGTTGACAAGAGAGAATAGATATGAGGCTTGAACTGATTATTTCTTTCAAACACGTCAGAGGACGTTTGTGCTTCTAGTCTACTGGTTTCAAGCACATTTTTAAGCCTTACAGTGATCAAAGTAGACCAATTCCTGCTTATATACAGTATCCTGCAAAAGATCAATAAATGTAAACCCAAATGTTCGCCGTCTTGCAGGTCTCCAGTGATGGCGGGAGGGCTGTTTGCCGTAGACAGACGCTGGTTCTGGGAGCTCGGCGGGTATGACACAGGTCTGGAGATCTGGGGAGGAGAACAGTATGAGATCTCCTTTAAGGTAAAGAAGCAATTTTGATAATGGTTTAGTGTGTTTTTAACATGCTTAACATAGTTACGTCACACGTTTACACTTGCACAATTCAACACGTCTGAAAAGGAACAGGAGGAAGCACAGCTCCTTTGATTCTATCCCATCATCCCTTATCATCAATTATTGTATGTTCACTTTATGTTTTGATGGTATTCTTGTTACCACTTCATTATAGTGGGAGGATGAATGTGTGTAATTGTAAAGTTAATACAGTTTGTAGATAGTTTAGTCCAGGGGTCACCAACGTGGTGATTAGTAGCCCACTGGCCTGTTCTAAAAATAGCTCAAATAGCAGCACTTACCAGTGACCTGCCTCTATTTTTTGAATTTTATTTATTTACTAGCAAGCTGGTCTCGCTTTGCTCGACATTTTTAATTCTAAGAGAGAAAAAACTCAGATAGAATTTGAAAATCCAAGAAAATATTTTAAAGACTTAGTCTTCACTTGTTTAAATAAATGTATACATTTTTTTACTTTGCTTCTTATAACTTTCAGAAAGACAATTTTAGAGAAAAAATACAACCTTAAAAATGATTTTAGGATTTTTAAACACATATACCTTTTTACCTTTTAAATTTTTTCCTCTTCTTTCCTGACAATTTAAATCAATGTTCAAGAATTTTTTTTTTGTAAAGAATAATAAATACATTTTAATTTAAGTCTTCATTTTAGCTTCTGTTTTTTCGACAAAGAATATTTGTGAAATCTTTTTTCAAACTTATTTTGATTAAAATTCAAAAAAATTATTCTGGCAAATCTAGACAATCTGTAGAATCAAATTTAAATCTTATTTTGGAGTCTTTTGAATTTCTTTTAAAAAAAATGTCCTGGAAAATCTAGAAGAAATAATGATTTGTCTTTGTTAGAAATATAGCTTGGTCCAATTTGTTATATATTATAACAAAGTGCAGATTGGATTTTAACCTATTTAAGACATGTCATCAAAATTCTAAAATTAATCTTAATCAGGAAAAATTACTAATGATGTTCCATTTATTCTTTTTTTAATTTTTTCAAAAATATTCAAATTAGCTAGTTTTTCTCTTCTTTTTTTCGGTTCAATTTGGAATTTTAAAGAGTCAAAATTTAAGATAAACTATGTTTCTAAATTAAATGATAATTGTTTTCGTGTTTTCTCCTCTTGTAAACCGTTCAATTAAGTGTTTTTTTCATCATTTATTCTCTACAAAAATCCTTCCGTAAAAGGAAAAAAAATGTACGACGGAATGACGGACAGAAATACCCATTTTTTTATATATATAGATTTATTTATTAAAGGTAAATTGAGTAAATTGCCTAATTCTATCAATTTATTTAAGTGTGTATCAAACTGGTTGCCCTGCGCATTAATCAGTACCCAAGAAGTAGCTCTTGTTTTCAAAAAGGTTGGTGACCCCTGGTTTAGTCAGTACTGACGTGTAAATGATGCCTCAGTGTGTGTGAGGCACACTCACTGCCTGTACTGGCACTGCACTAAAACTGTATGGGTATTTTATAAAGGCGCCGTCTGCTGGATTTTAAAAGTCGCTACATTTCAATTAATCAATGTTTACTTATATAGCCCTGAATCACTAGTGTCTCAAAGGGCTGCACAAACCACAACACAAACCACTACGACATCCTCGGTAGGCCCACAGAAGGGCAAGGAAAAC
This sequence comes from Nerophis ophidion, assembly GCF_033978795.1. Classification (NCBI taxonomy): domain Eukaryota; kingdom Metazoa; phylum Chordata; class Actinopteri; order Syngnathiformes; family Syngnathidae; genus Nerophis; species Nerophis ophidion. The sequence goes on from NC_084614.1 coordinate 66,402,500, forward strand.
TCACACCCAGTGGGACATCGGTGACAATGATGACTATGAGAACCTTGGAGAGGACGAAAGCAATGGATGTCGAGCGGGTTTTGACCTAATAAAATTTGACCTAATAAAATGTATATTGTATTTTCTGGACTATAGATACACCAGGCTGTAAGCAACACCCACTAAATTTTAAAAGGAAAAATGTATTTTCCCATATATTAGCCGCAACAGACAAAATGCTTCAGATATATACGTTATGAAATTACTTATTTACACAGTATGTTTTAATGTTTATTTACATACCTTAATTGTGTCCAAACGGTGTCTCTAACACAGCAGTAAAACGGCTGATCAAACAAAACAAAAGTCATTGTCATGCTGCAGAAGCTAGCCGATAAGCTAAACAGACTCAATAATTCTAAAGTTACGTCTTGGTGAGTTTACTGAAACATTACAAAAATGATGCCGTTGTACGTGAATGAAACTAACACAGACACTCATTAGCATATTAGCTAATGGCGCTAGCATCATTACATGACGATAGCACTTAAAAAATATGCATGAAAACACTCCTACAAGATACATCACACATGGTACAGTTTGATAAGTAAGAATTGTTTTAGTTATATTGTAAAACTTACAAACTTTCCTTGGAGTCATGAATGAAGAATCCACACAAGTAGGAACGCTATGGACTCAGGTGTGGGGGAGGGAGGGGCATTACCGATAACTGGAAGGATACTGCAGCACCTGAAGTGAGCGAATTCATCCAAAAGATGGCGCCAAAGCACAAACAATAAAACACCCTGATCGAGTTTTTGCTTGTTTTTTTAATTTTTATAATGGCCGTCAGCAAAGTAAAATGCGTAATTTAGCCGCTCTATCTTGTAAGCCGCAGGGTTCAAAACGTTGGGAAAAAGTAGCGGCTTACCGTTCGGAATTTACGGTAGTTAGAAAATTATTATATCGTTTTAAACAAATAGCTGTGTAGAAAGGAAACTTGCTACTCTGATCATATTCACCAAAAAATAAAAACAGAAAAAAGAGAATGGTTACCTTAATTGCTGCTGTCAGATCAAAATCATGCCAGACAACGGATATTTTATTTATGCTTCAGTATCACTTATAGGCGGTTGTAAATTTAAATACAAACAAACAGAAACATTGTGTAGTACAGGATATGGTACAGGGGTAAACTCTGGCAATCATTGTATAATTCCTTTTTTATTTTTCTTTCATTCACATTAGAATAAATTATGAATGAAAATGAATATAAGCTTATATTATCTGCCCCATGTCATAGATACAAGCAAATTGTTATAAGTTATATTATAGGTAAACCTTGCACAAACAGTAAAATGAATAGATAATATATAATCGATGATCGATTATAGCTTACTAAAAGATAAAAGAATTACTGATACATTTAGGGTAAACAACCTGACACTTTAGTCCTCATATCATTGATCCTAATTTTTATAATTCAATTAAAAAAAGTGACAAAACCAGGATACATGATATCAGACACCCCGGTTCTTGTTTCAATGATTTTATTTTAAAGAGTTAATGTTTTAGTTTTGTTGGTTTTTCAGCCCTGCGATGAGATGGGGACTTGTCCAGGGTGTACCCGCCTTCCGCCCGATTGTAACTGAGCTAGGCGCCAGCGCCTCCCGCAACCCCAAAAGGGAATAATCGGTAGAACATTTTTATTTTGAAGTTAAATACAATCAATTAGTGATGAATTTATGATAAATGATGACGAACACTGTGGTTATCAAATCATGTTTTATGATCTAATACGGTCTTGTTATCCAAACCCCGTTTCCATATGAGTTGGGTAATTGTGTTAGATGTAAATACAAACGGAATACAATGATTTGCAAATCAGTTTCAACCCATATTCAATTGAATGCACTACAAAGACAAGATATTTGATGTTCAAACTCATAAACTTTTATTTTTGCAAATAATAATTAACTTTGAATTTCATGGCTGCAACACATGCCAAAGTAGTTGGGAAAGGGCATGTTCACCACTGTGTTACATCACCTTTTCTTTTAACAACACTCAATAAACATTTGGGAACTGAGGAAACTAATTGTTGAAATTTTGAAAGTGGAATTCTTTCCCATTCTTGTTTTATGTAGAGCTTCAGTCGTTCAACAGTCCGGGGTCTCCGCTGTCGTATTTTACGCATCATAATGCGCCACACATTTTCGATGGGAGACAGGTCTGGACTGCAGGTGGGCCAGGAAATTACCCGCACTCTTTTTTTCCAAAGCCACGCTGTTGTAACACTTGTCTTGCTGAAATAAACAGGGGCGTCCATGATAACGTTGCTTGGATGACAACATATGTTGCTCCAAAACCTGTATGGACCTTTCAGCATTAATGGTGCTTTCACAGATGTGTAAGTTACCCATGCCTTTTGCACTAATACACCCCCATACCATCACAGATGCTGGCTTTTGAAAACAATCCGGATGGGTATTTTCCTCTTTGTTCTGGAGGACACCCCGTCCTCTGTTTCCAAAAACAATTTGAAATGTGGACTCGTCAGACCACAGAACACCTTTCCACTTTGCATCAGTCCATCTTAGGTGAGCTCGGGCTCAGCTAAGCCGGTGGCGTTTCAGGATATTGTTGATAAATGGGTTTGGCTTTGCATAGTGGAGTTTTAACTTGCACTTACAGATGTAGCGATCAACTGTAGTCACTGACAGTGGTTTTATGAAGTGTTCCTGAGCCTATGTGGTGATATCCTTTACACACTGATGTTGGTTTTTGATGCAGTACCGCCTGAGGGATCAAAAGTCCGTAATATCATCGCTTACGTGCAGTGATTTCTCCAGATTCTCTAAACCTTTTGATGATTTTACGGACCGTAGATGGTAAAATCCCTAAATTCCTTGCAATAGCTCGTTGAGAAATGTTGTTCTAAAACTGTTTGACAATTTGCTTACAAAGTGGTGACCCTCACCCCATCCTTGTTTGTGAATTACTTAGCATTTCATGGAAGCTGATTTTATACCTAATCATGGCACCCACCTATTCACAATTACCCTGCACACCTGTGGGATGTTCCACATAAGTGTTTGATGAGCATTCCTCAACTTTATAAGTGTTTATTGCCACTTTTCCCAATTTCTTTGTCATGTGTTGCTGGCATCAAATTCTAAAGTTAACGATTATTTGCCAAAAAAAAAATGTTTATCAGTTTGAACATCAAATATGTTGTCTTTGTAGCATATTCAACTGAATGTGGGTTGAAAAGGATTTGCAAATCATTGTATTCCGTTTATATTTACATAAAACTTAAAACTTGTTGAAAAATACACAAGTGATTTAATTATAAATAAAGATTTCTACACATAGAAGTAATCATCAACTTAAAGTGCCCTTTTTTGGGATTGTAATAGAGATTCATCTGGATTCATGAACTTAATTCTAAAGATTCCTTCACCAAAAAAAATCTTTAGCATCAATATTTATGGAACATGTCCAGAAAAAATCGAGCTGTCAATACTGAATATTGTATTGTTGTATTTATTTTTCAGTTTATGAACTTGCATTAATATTTTCTAGAAATAGTTTTAATAAATATATATTTATAAAGGATTTTTGAATTGTTGCTATTTTTAGAATATTAAAAAATATGTATATAAATAAATGAGTTGCACTTGTATAGCGCTTTTCTACCTTCAAAGTACTCAAAGCGCTTTGACACTACTTCCACATTTACCCATTCACACACTGATGGAGGGAGCTGCCATGCAAGGCGCTAACCAGCACCCATCAGGAGCAAGGGTGAAGTGTCTTGCTCAGGACACAACGGACGTGACGAGGTTGGTACTAGGTGGGGCTTGAACCAGGGACCCTCGGGTTGCGCACGGCCACTCTTCCACTGTGCCACGCCGTCCCTCACGTAACCCTTGGCATACCTCCAAGGGGTACGTGTACCCCCATTTGAGAACCACTGCCATAACGGATGACAGATTCAATGTTTGCCTTCTAAAACAACATCATGATATTGCTTTCCACACCGTGGACCCTGAGCCTCCTCAGAAAGTGCAGGCGCTGGTTCATACGGGATCAAACAGAGTCAACTTGGTGTGTCCAAGTTAACTGGGAATCAAAACAAATACCAAAGTACTTATAAGAGGACACGTGCTCCAAGTAAATATTGTCATAAAATATAATTGTTGTAACAACTCCACCCTTCTTGGATCTTTTCTTTACTTCTTCAACTGAAAGGATGTGCAACCTCTAGGATTTTGACTGCAAGATGTTGTCCATGAATATTTCAGCTCTTGATGGAATCAACCGAACAAACTGGAGATTCCACATCGCTCACGCTCAAACACCTTATTGGATTTGTGCTTTTGTTGGGTGTTTCAACATGAATTATTCTTTAAGCGGCGGCCACTTGGTCAGCATGCTAAGAAGAAGTCCTCCTCTGAGCTGAGCGCCCTGTCTCAGTAATTGAATTGTGTTTTGAACGAGCAGCGCTTTTGTCATCTCACTTAATCAAGCACAAAGGCCACCCTTGGGGAGTCTGATACGACGGGACGGATGCCACACCACACAAAAGCAAATGTTGTCTGTCTGCTGCTGTATGATTATTTGTTGTGACGAGAAATTGAGCGTCCCCGGTGTCAAATTTGCTCCACTTTTTGCTGTCTCCTTGTATTAACTAATGTCTTTATGGCTAATTGTGAAGCTGCTGTGCGAACAGAAAACAAAAACACAAAATCGACAATAGGCGTTTTGGGTATAGTGGGTATGTGTGCATAAAGGCCTACTGAAATGAGATGTTCTTATTCAAACGGGGATAGCAGGTCCATTCTTTGTGTAATACTTGATCATTTCGCGATATTGCCATATTTTTGCCGAAAGGATTTAGTAGAGAACATCCACGATAAAGTTCGCAACTGGAGAAAAAGCCCTGCCTCTACCGGAAGTCGCAGACGATGACGTCACATGTTGATGGCTCCTCATATATTCACATTGATTTTAACAAGAGGCTCTAACAAAAACAGCTATTCCGACTGAGAAAACGACAATTTCCCCATTAATATGAGCGAGGATGAAAGATTTGTGTTTGAGGATATTGATAGCGACGGACTAGAATTCAAAAAAAAAAACGCTCCCCAAATTTATTGGCGCATGCTTACTTTTACCGCCAAGTCAAAGTTGTGACGTCACAAGTGACGCTTCCCCTGTCATCATTTCCACAATAATGGAGGAGGGGTTTTTTTTGCTATTATGTGTAAACCAGAGCTCTTGTTCCACAGCCATACAGATCACACTGATGGTTGTGATATAAAACAACTTGTCTTTAACACTCTTACTAATATGCGCCACACTCTGTGGACCCACACCATACACATTTCCGGAGAACATTGGCTCTGTAATACATTATAAACGCAACATAAGAATTACCCAGAATTCCAATGCATCCATGACTCTTGGCTATACTATACAATCCGCTAGCACCAAACACCCCCCAACGCCCCCCCTCCCCTTTCCAGGTGGGCGGGGTTGGGGACGCGTGTATAATATAGCCAAGAGTCATGGATGCATTGGAATTCCGGGTAATTCTTATGTTGCGTTTATAATGTGTTACAGAGTAAATGTTCTCCAGAAATGTGTTTGGTGTGGGTTCACAGAGTGTGGCGCATATTAGTAAGAGTGTTAAAGTTGTTTATATCACAACCATCAGTTTAAAAGGTATGGCTGTTGACCAAGTATGCATTTCAATCTCGTATGAGAAGCAGCGATATGCATGCGTCCGACCGGCACGCAGATAGCATGGTGTAAAGATGGGTGCGATGACATGTTGTAGAGCAGTGGTCCCCAACCACCGGGCCGCGGCCGCAGAATATATATTTTTTTTTATTTTATTAATTTTTTATTTCACACTCAAATTTTTACTGCATGCCATTGCTTACTTTTACTGCATGCCTTGAATGAGCGCAGGAGTGAGAAGAGGTTTTAAATTAATTAGCGCCCCGGCGGCTATTCAAGGAAATACGGTATATCTCACATTCAATATTGTGTTTTGGAAAAAGGTTGTCATAAAGGTTACTTAAATAATTTTAAGAAATAATACAAAAGAAAACACCTTTGAATGCATATGTAAATGTGTTCAGTTATAAAGATTCATTCACTTTCATGTTTCCTTCCTGGACCTAAACTTTACCGCTGCCGGTATTTTTTTCTATAATTTGATTGTGATATTTTCAGAACGTGTTTGTTCTATTTTAGGCCAAAGTAAGACAAAGAAAACAAACTGAAGTTGTCTTTAATTTTTTATTTTAATGCCACAATTTTAATAGTCCGGCACATATTTTCATCCATGCTGCCCCAGGGGTGAAATGGGTTTGACACCCCTTTTATAAATGACTGACTCAGCATTTCAATGCTAAGTTACTGGACTAAAATATAAACGCAACACTTTTGTTTGTGCGCCCGTTTTTCATGAGTTGAATTCAAAAGATCTCAAACTTTTTCCATTCTATGTACACAAAAGACCTATTCCTCTTAAATATTGTTCACAAATCTGTCTAAATCTGTGTTAGTGAGTGTTTCTTCTTTGCCAAGATAATCCATCCCACCTCACAGGTGTGGCATATCAAGATGCTGATGGATGCTGTGATTATTGCACAGGTGTGCCTTAGACTGCCCACGATAAAAGGCCACTCTGAAATGTGCAGCTTTGCTTTTTTTGGGTTCTGGGGTTGGGAGGGTGTCAGAAAAGCAGTCAGTATCTGGTGTGACCACTATTTGCCTCACACAGTGCAACACATTTCCTTCCCATAGAGTTGATCAGGTTGTTGATTGTGGCCTGTGGAATGTTGGTCCACTCCTCTTCAATGGTTGTGCCAAGTTGCTGGTTATTGGCAGGAACTGGAACGCGCTGTCGTATACGCCGATCCACAGCATCCCAAACATACTCAATGGGTGACATGTCTGGAACATGCAAGAACGGGGAGGTTTTAACTTACAGGAATTGTGTATTGATCTTTGCAACTTGGGGCCGTGCATTGTCATGCTGCAACATGAGGTGATGTTCTCGTGTGAATGGCACAACAACGGGGCCTCAGGATCTCGTCACGGTATCTCTGTGCATTTAAAATGTCATCAATTAAATGCACTAGCGTTCGTTGTTGTTGTTCACCTGCCCATACCATAACCCCACACCGCCACCATGGGCCACTCGATTCACAGCGTTGACATCAGCAAACCCTTCTCACATACGACGCCGCACATGCTGTCTGCTATCTGCCCTGAATTGTGAAAACCGGGATTCATCCGTGAAGAGAACAGCTCTCCAACGTGCCAGACGCCATCGAATGTGAGCACTTGCCCGCTCATGTATGTTACGACGACAAACTGCAGTCAGGTCGAGACCCTGACGAGAACGACAAGAATGCAGATGAGGTTCCCTGAGACATTTTCTCACAGTTCGTGCAGAAATTATTTGGTTATGCAAACCAATTGTTGCAGCAACTGTCCGGGTGGCTGGTCTCACACGATCATCAACGTACACTTGCTGGAATTGGAGGTCCTGGGCTGGTGTGGCTAAACAGCTCTGGTGGACACTCCTGCAGTCAGCCTGCCGACTGCACGCGCCCTCAAAACCTGCGACATCTGCGCCATTGTGCTGTGTGATAAAACTTCACATTTCAGGGTGGCCTTTTAATTGTGGCCAGCCTAAGGCACACCTGTGCAATAATCATACCGGGATGGGATGTCTCGGAAGTCCCCACTAACTAATCTGAGAAGAATAGGTATTTTGTGTATATAGTAATAGTTTTACAACTTTGAGTTCAACTCATGAAAAATGGCAGCCAAAACAAAAGTGTTGCGTTTAAATTTTTATTCTGTGTGTAAATATACAATTATTAAACACATAGAATACAATTATTAAGTATTAAGTATCCAACACATGTATTCTAATTACATTTTCTTTATTATTAGTTACTTTAAACATTTATAACTGTTTCTAAAATGTATACGATTCAGTATTAATACATTCAGTACTTACAAATGCTTTGTGGTAAGTATTTATTATAAAGTCTTACAGAAAACAATTATACTTGTTTCCAAATTAGTTTATATATATATGTTTTATAAAATATATGTACAGTATATACATATATATGTATATATGTGTGTGTCTGTATGTATATATATATATATATATATATATATATATATATATATATATATATATATATATATATATATATATATATATATACAGTGGGGCAAAAATAGTATTTAGTCAGCCACCGATTGTGCAAGTTCTCCCACTTAAAATGATGACAGAGGTCTGTAATTTTCATCATAGGTACACTTCAACTGTGAGAGACAGAATGTGAAAAAAAATCCAGGAATCCACATTGTAGGAATTTTAAAGAATTTGTTTGTAAATTTTGGTGGAAAATAAGTATTTGGTCAACCATTCAAAGCTCTCACTGATGGAAGGAGGTTTTGGCTCAAAATCTCACGATACATGGCCCCATTCATTCTTTCCTTAACACGGATCAATCGTCCTGTCTCCTTAGCATAAAAACAGCCCCAAATCATGATGTTTCCACCCCCATGCTTTACAGTAGGTGTGGTATTTTTTGGATACAACTCAGTATTCTTCTTCCTCCAAACACGACAAGTTGAGTTTATACCAAAATGGATACATGGACGATACAGCAGAGGATTGGGAGAATGTCATGTGGTCAGATGAAAGCAAAATAGAATATAAGTACATATATTTTATATATATATATATATATATATATATATATATATATATATATATATATATATATATATATATATATATATTAGGGCTGGGCAACGATTAAAAATTGTAATCGAAGTTAATCGCACTATTTCTCCGATTAATCGCGATTAACTGCATTGTATACGCAAAGCCCAATAATGAATTCAAAAGTAGTGTGTAGTGCACCTTTATTGGAATATTTTCCCACATGAACAAAAGCACCAAAACATTAGTTGTGCAAACACAATTTAAATCTGTCCTTGTTAAACAGTAGCAGTTAAATAGCATATTTTATAAAAATCAACTCAAAAAATTTAAATACAAACATTTAAGCTTATTGCCACTGCCAGGGTATTTAAGTTATTGTGTTTGTTATGGAAAATAAATATAATCTACAAACAAATCTCTGAACCACAATCATAACATCTGAACAGGCAATTTCTGAGGTAAGAGCAGAAACATTTTTTTTAATCAGGGATCTTATGTTTAAAAAAACTATATTATAGGTAGTGGGCTGTTTTAGGGAATTTTTGATCAAATTATCTGTAGTAGCAATATTAATAATGTTGTGTTTATTCTGCGTAGTGCATTTAAAATAATTATGACCATATCTAGGAATTGATATGATGGGAATTTTCCGATTGATTGCTTGGTGCTTTGATAAACTGAACGCATCATATACATGGTACTATATTGTGATGTTATAAGCCAGGGAAAAAAAGAACTACCCTACCCAGCATGCAACAGGAGTGACGAGCATGCGCGGTAGGTTGTGTCGCCATGACGGCATCTTTTATGTCGTGATATGCACGCTCTGAAAGCAAACGTTAAGAACTCAGCCAACACTCCTCGTCTGCATTATTGATAAATAAACAGACAACACATATACTCCGCTGCTTCACAGGCCGCTGGATGTAGCCGGCAAAGTATTCCCATGCTAGCTAGCCGGTCTAGCAAGCAAGCGTCATTCAGTCCAAAACGGCCTGATCTATCGTAAGTGATCCCGGAGTGACCACGCTGTAAGCCAGCCATGAAATTTGCAGAATTGTCCGGTATTTTTGCCAAATGTTCCATCTTTACCAAGAGCTCCTCGATGCCGAAGCCCGTCCGGGCGTCGCCATCTTGCTAAGAAAAAGCGTTAACAAAATAAAAGCATGTAAACAACATACGTTAAAATAATTGTCGGCGTTAATAGATTGATGAATTAACTCGTAATTAACACATTAATTTGCCCACCCCTAATATATATATATTCATAAAATATATACATTATTATGAATATAATAAAAATGTATACATTATTATTAAGTAAAATTATTAAAAATGTATAAAAGAAAAGCTATGATGTATATGCATTTGTGTAATATAGTAATGTACTGTAATATATTTTAATACCATGTTTCTTTGTGCAGGTGTGGATGTGTGGCGGTCGGATGGAGGACATCCCATGCTCCCGGGTGGGACACATCTACAGGAAATATGTTCCTTACAAAGTGCCTGGAGGAGTCAGTCTGGCTCGGGTAAGTCTTAGAATGTTTTTGCCGAAAAGCTTCCCACGCCAAACCCAAACTTGTACTTGTCTTGTTTACTTGATTTACATGGCAGTCCGCTTCGGCAGCTCACCAAATATTTGAGAAGTTAGCTGAATTTTGCTTTCACAAGTATTCAAGTCTCAAAATGTTGCGGAAATTCTCAATAATTTTTGTACTAAACATAATGCTACATGGAAAATTTGCTTTTTCTGTTTTGTTTGTGTACGTGTCACTGTCAAATATATAGTATGGAAGTATTGTTGTAGCAAAACAATTTTCAAATATGAATCTCAATCTATGTTGCTTTACAACAAAGTTTATAGTTTGCGAAGCTTTCATCTATTTGTGAAAATGAAATACAGTCAAATTTAACCCTTTTTCACAATGTAGACCAGGGATTCTTAAAGGCCTACTATAATGAGATTTTCTTATTTAAACGGGGATATCTGGTCCATTCTATGTGTCATACTTGATCGTTTCGCGATATTTCCATTTTTTTGCTGAAAGGATTTAGTAGAGAACATCGACGATAAAGTTCGCAACTTTTGGTCGCTAATAAAAAAGCCTTGCCTTTACCGGAAGTAGCAGACGATGTGGTCCCTCACACGTCACCGGTGTGAGGGCTCCTCACATCCTCACATTTTTTATAATCTGAGCCTCCAGCAGCAAGAGCTATTCGGACAGAGAAAGCAACAATTTCCCCATTAATTTGAGCAAGAATGAAAGATTTGTGGATGAGGAAAGTTAGAGTGAAGCACAAAAAAAAAAGCGGCGGCAGTGTGAACGTTTCAGATGTAATTAGACACATTTACTAGGATAATTCTGGAAGATCCCTTATCTGCTTATTGTTTTAATAGTGCTTTAGTGAGATTGTAAAGTCATACCTGAAAGTCGGATGGCTGCGGTGAACGCCGGTGTCTCTCAGAGAAGCCAATGGAGGAGCCAAGATCACAGCTGCACTTTTGAGCTGCAGGAGGAAGTCGCATAATCCACTGATTATCACAATTTTCCCACCCAAAAACTTGATGGTTGACGTAGACAAACATGTTCGCTTGACCGCTCTGTGTTAAAGCTTCACAACAAACAAAGAAACACAGGCTGTGTTTCGGTGCTAAAGGCAGCTGCAATCCACACCTTTCCACTAACAGCATTCTTCTTTATAGTCTCCATTATTAATTGAACAAATTGCAAAAGATTCAGCAACACAGATGTCCAAATTACTGTATAATTATGCAATGAAAAGAGACGACTTTTAGCCGTGTGTGGTGCTGGGCTAATATGTCCGCTACAACCCGAGACGTCACAAACACGCGTCATCATACGCGTCATCATTCCAGGACGTTTTCAACAAGAAACTCCACGGGAAATTTAAAATTGTAATTTAGTAAACTAAAAATGCCGTATTGGCATGTGTTGCGATGTTAATATTTCATCATCGATATATAAACTATCAGACTGCACGGTCGTTAGTAGTGTTTTGTTTTTTTTTCATCAAACCTCGGGGCCCAACATTTCCACTACAGAGGGTGCCATGTCCCACTCAAATATTATCACTAAATTCAATCTTATGCTTTAATTTTAATTGTAGTGAATAATTATATTTAACCTACCTACAGTTTAACAATAAAAAAAAATACATATATAAAACTGTTGTTGTAATTTTTGCACCTAAGAAACTTCCTGATTATTATTTAATCCCTAGACTTCTTCTGTTAGTTTGAGATTGTCTTTACTGCCACACGTGGTGTAACAGTGTATTACAACTGAAGACCGCCACAGCTGAGAAATAGATATACTGTAGTTAAGAAACCCTGATATCGACCATATTACTTAGATCCAAATTGATAAGAACTCTACTTAAAGCTCGCTAATGTGGACCAGACCATGACGATACAAAAAAGAACACAATTTGTGATTTATGAAACCTTTAGTCAATCAATCAATCAATCAATGTTTACTTATATAGCCCTAAATCACTAGTGTCTCAAAGGGCTGCACAAACCACTACGACATCCTCGGTAGGCCCACATAAGGGGCAAGGAAAACTTACACCCAGTGGGACATCGGTGACAATAATGACCCAGTGGGACGTCGGTGACAATGATGACTATGAGAACCTTGGAGAGGAGGAAAGCAATGGATGTCGAGCGGGTCTAACATGATACTGTGAAAGTTCAATCTATAATGGATCCAACACAGTCGCGAGAGTCCAGTCCAAAGCGGATCCAACACAGCAGCGAGAGTCCCGTTCACAGCGGAGCCAGCAGGAAACCATCCCAAGCGGAGGCGGATCAGCAGCGCAGTGATGTCCCCAGCCGATACACAGGCAAGCAGTACATGGCCACCGGATCGGACCGGACCCCTTCCACAAGGGAGAGTGGGACATAGAAGAAAAAGAAAAGAAACGGCAGATCAACTGGTCTAAAAAGGGAGTCTATTTAAAGGCTTGAGTATACAAATGAGTTTTAAGGTGAGACTTGAATGCTTCTACTGAGGTGGCATCTCGAACTGTTACCGGGAGGGCATTCCAGAGTACTGGAGCCCGAAATGAAAAAGCTCTATAGCCCGCAGACTTTTTTTGGGCTTTGGGAATCACTAATAAGCCGGAGTCCTTTGAACGCAGATTTCTTGCCGGGACATATGGTACAATACAATCGGTAAGATAGGCTGGAGCTAGACCGTGTAGTATTTTATACGTAAGTAGTAAAACCTTAAAGTCACATCTTAAGTGCACAGGAAGCCAGTGCAGGTGAGCCAGTACAGGCGTAATGTGATCAAACTTTCTTGTTCTTGTCAAAAATCTAGCAGCCGCATTTTGTACCAACTGTAATCTTTTAATGCTAGACATGGGGAGACCCAAAAATAATACGTTACAGTAGTCGAGGCGAGACGTAACAAACGCATGGATAATGATTTCAGCGTCTTTAGTGGACAGAATGGAGCGAATTTTAGCGATATTACGGAGATGAAAGAAGGCCGTTTTAGTAACGCTTTTAATGTGTGACTCAAAGGAGAGAGTTGGGTCGAAGATAATACCCAGATTCTTTACCGAGTCGCCTTGTTTAATTGTTTGGTTGTCAAATGTTAGAGTTGTATTATTAAATAGAGTTCGGTGTCTAGCAGGACCGATAATCAGCATTTCCGTTTTTTTGGCGTTGAGTTGCAAAAAGTTAGCGGACATCCATTGTTTAATTTCATTAAGACACGCCTCCAGCTGACTACAATCCGGCGTGTTGGTCAGCTTTAGGGGCATGTAGAGTTGGGTGTCATCAGCATAACAGTGAAAGCTAACACCGTATTTGCGTATGATGTCACCTAGCGGCAGCATGTAGATGCTGAAGAGTGCAGGGCCAAGGACCGAACCCTGGGGAACTCCACACGTTACCTTAACGTAGTCCGAGGTCACATTGTTATGGGAGACGCACTGCATCCTATCAGTAAGATAAGAGTTAAACCAAGACAGGGCTAAGTCTGACATACCAATTCGTGTTTTGATACGTTCTAATAAAATATTATGATCGACAGTATCGAAAGCAGCGCTAAGATCGAGGAGCAGCAACATAGATGACGCATCAGAATCCATCGTTAGCAATAAATCATTAGTCATTTTTGCGAGGGCTGTCTCCGTGGAGTAATTTGCCCTGAAACCGGATTGAAAGGTTTCACATAGATTGTTAGACGCTAAGTGTTCATTTAACTGCTCTGCAACAATTTTTTCGAGGATTTTTTAAATAAAGGGAAGGTGAGACACCGGTCGGTAGTTTACCATGAGGTCAGGATCGAGGTTAGGTCTTTTAAGAAGAGGATGAATAACCGCTTTTTTGAATGCTAGGGGAACAGAGCCCGAGGAAAGTGATAAGTTTATAATATTTAGCACTGATGGACCTAATAATACAAAGAGCTCCTTGATCAGTTTCCCAGGAAGAGGTTCAAGTAAACATGTTGTTTGTTTTATTCCATTTACACGTTGTAACAATTCCTCTAATGTTATTTCCTCAAAACGAGAGAAACTATTTTGGAGGGCAGTATCCGCCCCATATACCATCGTATCAGTGTTAATAGAACCCCGTTGTAGCTGGGACGCATTGTCTTTAATCTCCTTTCTAATGACTTCAATTTTCTTACTAAAGAATTGCATAAAGTCATCAGCTGAGTGGGTGGAGCTACTGGAAGGGGTCCCTTGTTGGGTTAGGGATGCTACCGTACTAAACAAAAATTTAGGATCGTTTTTATTACGGTGGATGAGATTTGAGTAATATTTAGCTTTAGCTAAGGTAAGCATGCGTTTATAAGTTATTAAACTATCACTCCATGCTTGATGGTGCACCTCAAGTTTAGTCGTGCGCCATTTGCGTTCCAGCTTTCTACTTAATAATTTCTGAGCTCTAGTTTCTTCTGTAAACCACGGGGTGCGCTTTTTTGGCGCCTTTTTTAACTTTAGCGGTGCTATGTTATCAATGGTTTCGCGCAGGGCGTCGTTAAAGTTGTTAGTGAGGTTATCAATAGAGCCCACATATTTTTGGAATGGTACCATTACCGAGGGCAGTAGGTCAGCAAGAGTTGTCGTTGTGGCCACTGGTTAAAACATTTTTTAATCAAGTACCACCTCAAAAATCACTTGACTCTCCAAGTACCATCATAATAACCAACACTGAAATACAGTAGCATAGTAGGCATACATATTCATTAAAAACAAGCTAAATGTTTTACTTAAAGGCTATCTTCAATATATTTAACCATAGTTTGAACAGTAACACTGTGTTTGAATATTTAATTAAGTGATTTTTTTTTTTGTTCACCACCACAGTTTGAGAATCACTGCTTTAATCTCTCCTTGAAATAATTGTATTTATTTTTTAATTCATCTATTCTGCTGAGGAGTGCATTTTCAGCAGTGCATAACTGAAATCTGTGATATTAAACTCTTACAAATACCCAGAATCCTTTGCATCCGTGACAAAATCCTGAATATATTTTACACTCCCGCGCCCCCAAACCCGCCCACCTTACCAACGGGGGGGGGGGGGGGGGGGGGGGGGGGGGTGCTGCTGCTAGCGGGGTGTATAAAATAGTCAGGAAATGTCATGGATGCAAAGGGTTCTGGGTATTGGTTGTGTTGCGTTTATGTTGTGTTACTGGGAGGATGTTCTCCCGAAATGTGTTTGTCATTCTTGTTTGGTGTGGCTTCACAGTGTGGCGGATATTAGTAACAGTGTTAAAATTGTTTATATCACAACCATTAGTGTACTCTGTGTCACCCAGTATGCCTTGCAGTCGTGTGTGTGTGTCTGCGGAAGCCACACACAACATGTTGCTGGACTGACAAGCAGATCGTACATGTTGTAGAAAGCGATATAGCCAATGGCTCCATAGCACGCCCTAATACTTATTAACTGGGTGACTGTTTGCGTCTCCTATTGTCTTAATCGCTTTGTGACACGGGTCCTAAATGACTCTTTGAATGGTAAAGGATACCGATCCCTGAACCATGTCTATCAAATATTTCCGAATGGTACAACCGCCACCCGCCCGAATCTAATTAAAATCAATTTTTTTTGTCATGTCACCCGCCCGACCCGCGTTTATCCGCGGACTCCGCGGATGAGACGGCAAACCGCGCATCTCTAATATACACTATATTGGCAAAAGTTTTTGGCCACCTGCCTTGACTCACTTATGAACATGAAGTGCCATCCCATTCCTAACCCTTAGGGTTCAATATGATGCCGGTCCACCTTTTGCGGCTATTACAGCTTCAACTCTTCTGGGGAGGCTCTCAAAAAGGTTGCGGAGTGTGTTTATAGGAATTTATCACCATTCTTTCAAAAGCGCTTTGGTGAGGTCACACTGATGTTGTTGGAGAAGGCCTGGCTTTCAATCTCCGTTTTAATTCATCCCAAAAGTGTTCTATCGGGTTCAGGTCAGGACTCAAGTTTATCCACATCAGACTCTGTCATCCATGTCTTTATGGACCTTGCTTTGTGCACTGGTGCACAGTCATGTTGGAAGAGGAAGCGGCCCGTTCCAAACGGTTCCCACAAGGTTGGAAGCATGGAATTGTCCAAGACGTTTAGGTATCCTGGAGCATTCAATGTTCTTTTGACTGAAACTTAGGGGCCAAGCCCAACTCCTGAAAAACAACCTCACACTATAATTCCATTTTCTTATGATAAAGTCGACAGTTGACTGTGGAATATTTAGGAGCGAAGAAATTTCACGACTGAATTTGTTGCACAGGTGGCATCCTATGACAGTTCCTTGTGGAAATCACTGATCTCCTAAAAGCAGCCTATTCTTTCACAAATGTTTTTAGAAACAGTCTCGCTTTACATAGTGAAACCCAATATCTATGTTACATTTAAACCAGTGTGGGAAGCACTGGGAGCAGGTGAGTAAAGTGTCTTGCTCAAGGACACAACGGCAGTGACTAGGATGTCGGAAGCGGGAATCGAACCTGCAACCCTCAAGTTGCTGGCATGGCCACTCTACCAACTGAGCTATACCGCTATACTGTATTTGGCGCTGGAATGCGGAGAGTCAATGGCATGTCGGTGATATAAAATGAAATAAAAACGGAAAGAGCACGCCGCCGTGTCGGTGCCGTTACGCGGCCGTTTTGCATTCAGTGAAAATCCGGGGTTACAGGCTGTTGTATGTGCTGGGTTTAACTCCTGTTTGGCCTGGTGATACTTTCTGTCGTGTATACTTTCTGTGGTACTCCGGCGGTTCATACGAGGCAAAATTGAACCCACACTGGTCATTTTCAAGGGGCAACAAGAGTGAAATTCCTACTCTGATTGAGCCTTGCAAGTTTAGTCGGATTATGTACAAAACCATGATGTCGAGTGTTTTTGTGCATCATTGACAACCTTTATGCACACGAATAGTTTTCTTCCCTGAGTAATGTTTTGGAAAATAGTAGCACCTAACCCCTTTAAGCCTATAAAAATTCCAGAAACATAGCGGGCTTTGGTTGAAAATGTTGACCCCTACAAGCAGCAGTGTCCATCATGTTAAGGCAGCAGGCAAGTTCTTCCAGCCGGCACGTAGCTATAGAAGCCAAGACCCTCCAGACAGATAATCCCGCCTTTGTGCGGGTCAAGAGATTCACCTTGCCACCTTCTGGAATGTAATCAGAGTGAAGAACGATGGCAGCGCCGACTGGGGAGACTCCGCCGCCAGTTGAGCTGCAGGCACTGAAGCATGCTATAGTTTTTTGTGGAAATGGCTGGAGGCTTTTTTTTCCACATATGTCATTTCCAAGGCCGGATGTTCTATATGTATTTTTCCCTGTGAGCCTGCCTCACTCAACCTGTGTTCTCATCTACTTGGTTAAAATTAGTTAGGGCCAACCTTTGTTCGCCATGTTGCGATTAAGAACATTAATTCTTAATCATTTAATCTGATTCTAATGTTGCTTCAAGTGATAGCAACAATTTTTTACGGAATATTTACTATGTCACAGCCTAATTCCGAAATGAAATACATTCATTTTTGTCTTCAAAATTTTGCAGAAAATACCCCATAATGACAGTGTGAAAAGTTAAAATAAAATAAAAATAGATGTATATAAAGTCATGGTCAAAAGTTTACATACACTTGTAAATAACATAATGTCCTGGCTGCCTTAGGTTTCCAATACTTTCGACAACTCCTATTTTTTTGTGATATAGTGAATGGAGCACGTACTTGTTGGTCACAAAAAAACATTCATGAAGTTTGGTTCTTTTATGAATTTATGGGTTTACTGAAAATGTGACCAAATCTGCTCGGTCAAAAGTATACATACAGCAATGTTAATATTTGGTCCGGGTATTGAGGCCAAACAGCTCAATTTTTGTTTCGTCTGACCACCGAACTTTCCTCCAGTAGTTCTTATCGTTGTCCATATGATGTCAGATGAAACAAAAATTGAGCTGTTTGGTCACGATACCCACCAATATGTTTGGAGGAGAAAAGGTGAGGCCTTTTTTCCCCTATTTTATTTCATTTTCCTGAAGGAACTCTCCTGAAGCAATCAATAAAGTACTATCCATCTATCTATCTATCTATCTATCTATCTATCTATCTATCTATCTATCTATCTATCTATCTATCCATCTATCCATCTATCCATCTATCCATCTATCCATCTATCCATCTATCCATCTATCCATCTATCCATCTATCCATCTATCCATCTATCCATCTATCCATCTATTCATCTATCCATCTATCCATCTATCCATCTATCCATCTATCCATCTATCCATCTATCCATCTATCCATCTATCCATCTATCTATCTATCCATCTATCTATCTATCCATCTATCTATCCATCCATCCATCTATCTATCTATATTCCTAGGAACACCAGGCCTACCGTCAAGCATGGTGGTGGTAGTATTATGCTCTGGGCCTGTTTTGCTGCCAATGGAACTGGTGCTTTACTGAGAGTAAATGGGACAATGAAGAAGGAAGATTACCTCAAAATTCTTCAGGACAACCTAAATCCATCAGCACAGAGGTTGGGTCTTGGGCACAGTTGGGTGCTCCAACAGGACAATGACCCCTAACACACGTCAAAAATGGTAAAGGAACAGCTAAATCAGGCTACAATTAAGGTTTTTGAACGGTCTTCCCAAGACCTGACTTAAAAGTGCGGACAATGCTGAAGAAACAAGTCCATGTCATAAAACCAACACATCCGCCTCCGCTTGGGATGGTTTCCTGCTGGCTCCACTATGGGCGGGACTCTCGCTACTGTGTTGGATCCACTTCGGAATCGACTTTCACGGTTGTGTTTGATCCACTATGGATTGAACTTTCACAGTATCATGTTAGACCCGCTCGACATCCATTGCTTTCGATCCCCTAAGGGGGGGATTGCCCACATATGCGGTCCTCTCCAAGGTTTCTCATAGTCATCATTGTCACCGACGTCCCACCGGGGTGAGTTTTCCTTGCCCTTATGTTGGCTCTACCGAGGATGTCGTTGTGGTTTGTGCAGCCCTTTGAGACACTGATGATTTAGGGCTACATAAATAAACATTGATTGATTGATTGATTGATTGATTGATTTAGCTGAACTGCACCAATTTTGTCAAGAGGAGTGGTCAAAAATTCAACCATAAGCTTGCCAGAAGTTTGTGGATGGCTACCAAAAGCGCCTTATTGCAGTGAAACTTGCCAAGGGACTTGTAACCAAATATTAACATTTCTGTATGTATACTTTTGAACCAGCAAATTTGGTCACATTTTCAGTAGATCCATAATAAATACATAAAAGAACCAAACTCCATGAATGTTTTTTGTGACCAACAAGTATGTGCTCCAATCACTCTATCACCAAAAAAATAAGAGTTGTAGAAATTATTGGAAACTCAAGACAGCCATGACATTATGTTCTTTACAAGTGTATGTAAACTTTTGACCACGACTGTAAGTAATCACAGCGTTTGCTCAGTACTTTGATGATGCACATTTGGCAGCAATTACAGCCTCAAGTCTTGTTGAATATGATGCCACAAACTTGGGCACACCTATCTTTGAGCGATTTCGCCGAATCCTCTTTGCAGCACCTCTCAAGCTTCTACGGCGGTATAGCTCGGTTGGTAGAGCGGCCGTGCCAGCAACTTGAGGGTTGCAGGTTCGATCCCCGCTTCCGCCATCCTAGTCACTGCCGTTGTGTGCTTGGGCAAGATACTTTACCCACCTGCTCCCAGTGCCACACACACTGTTTTAAATGTAAAAATTTGATATTGGGTTTCACTATGTAAAGCGCTTTGAGTCACTAGAGAAAAAGCGCTATATAAATATAATTCACTTTAGATTGGATCTAAAGCGTTTGTTTTCATCCAGGATGTTTGGGCAAGTTTTGACCAAAGATAGGTGCCAGAGGTGCATCAACAAAATATTGAGCAAAGACTGTAAATACTTTTTTTACATTTTAATACATTTTCCAAAAAAAAAAAAAAAAAATGTCATATTGTTTTTAGATTTTTGAGGACTTCAATGAATGTATTCCATTTTGGAATAAGGCTGTGACATTACAAAACGTGGCAAACGTGAAGCACTGTGAATACTTTCCGGATGCACTTTATTTGACTATTTTAGTATAATTAAAGATTCACTAAGGGCAAAAAGCATCCTAAACAGCAGATATGGAAATAAGAAGTAAACAGGAGAAAAGCAGTGTTTCCCATACATTCATTAAAATTACAAATACCGTATTTCCTTGAATTCCCGCAGGGCATATAGTAGCAAAATAATCAGCGCATGCTTAGTATTACCACCTGGTCAAACTCGTGACGTCACGAGTGACACTTCCCCTGTCATCATTTTCAAAATGGAGGAGGCTGATTTCAATACCGGTAATTTGAAATCGCATAAAGGGAAGAAGATTAAGAGCTATTCAGTAGGATTTAAGGTCCAAGCTATTGAATACCGGTATGCTAAAAAGAACAGTAAGAAGCTATGGTTTATTAATATACCTGTGGAGACGACGGTCCGACAGACAGGCAGGGCATGCTGGAGCCCGGCCTAAGATGGCGGCGAGCGAGCGGATAGGAGGAGCGGAAGTGCGACCTGGACAGATCTTTTATTGAAAAATAAACAAAGTCAAACTACTCAAGCCATGTCCTTCCTTGGTGGTCCTGGGAACCCGCAAGACGACAGCTTGAGACCGTCACAATACAATAGCTGCGTCTGTCAAATATGAGTCGTTCAATGACTACCGTCTCCAGGTGGTAAAGGGCGCTAGTGATCTTTCTTACGACTACTCTGCTGCAAAAGAAGTGAAATGAGTGACGTGATATGTGCTGGAGGAGATAATAAAGGAAGATCTCCATCGAGACAGAGAGACTTTTAAAACTGAAGAAAGATAAGGAAGACTTCTATAAACAAGTTATCGATGCTTTTGATATTTATAAGTAAAAGTAAGACCATAATGGGTTTTTTTTTATTAAATGTGCTTTTCATGATGGTATCTTTACATCACACTCAAATGTTAACTGCATGCCTTTGGTAAGTGCCGGAGTAAGAAGAGGTTTTTAAATAATTAGCGCATGCTTACTTTTACCGCATGCCTTTGGTAAGCGCAGGAGAGAGAAGAGGTTTTTAAATAAATAGCGCATGCTTACTTTTACCGCATGCCTTTGGTAAGCGCAGGAGTGAGAGGAGGTTTGGAAAATAATTAGCGCATGCTTACTTTTACCGCATGCCTTTGGTAAGCGCCGGAGTGAGAAGAGGTTTTTAAATAATTAGCGCATGCTTACTTTTACCGCATGCCTTTGGTAAGTGCCGGAGTGAGAAGAGCTTTTTAAATAATTAGCGCATGCTTACTTTTACCGCATGCCTTTGGTAAGCGCAGGAGTGAGAAGAGGTTTTAAATTAATTAGCGCCCTGGCGGCAATTCAAGGAAATACAGTATATAAAAAAAATATGTATATTTATTCATTTTATTTGGTTTTAGAAATTATTTGCGATACAGTAAGTAACACCTATCCGTCATTGTCGATTATGCAAATTATATGATGACATCATGTTGACACTGCAACATAAGTATAATGGCAATTTTTGAGAGACCCTGAAAAGGTAAATATTACTGTGGCTATTTTGAACCGAAAATTGTCTGGTGAAGTTAGCGCTTCAATATGTTTCTGTCTCTGTTATTCTGTTATCATACATTTAGTGACTATTAAACTGTAGTATTGTCTGTACTCACTTTACTCAAACCACAACTAAATATAAAAAAAATTAATCGCAAGTTCATCGTTAAGGAAATTGTCCCATTTGCTTCGGAGTTTATGTTTTTTAAAAGGAAATGTTGTTTCAATAATTCTAGAACCTGAAGCGCGTGGCGGAGGTGTGGATGGACGAGTACGCCGAATACATCTACAAGCGTCGACCCGAGTACCGCCACCTGGCTGCGGGCGACATGACGGCGCAGAAGAAGCTGCGGAGCCAACTCAACTGCAAGAGCTTCAAGTGGTTCATGAATGAGGTGGCCTGGGATCTGGCCAAACACTACCCGCCGGTGGAGCCCCCTGCCGCCGCCTGGGGAGTGGTAAGTACTCTAAGTGAACAGGAAACTCCGCTTTCTGGTGTACGACTTCCACGCCTGTCGGTGTCGTAGGTACGAAACTTGGGCAACAGCATGTGCATGGAGACAAAACATTTTGTGTCGGGAAGTCCCATACGTCTGGAAAACTGTGCCACGGCGCTGGGTGAGGTGAGCTGGAGCAACGGACAAGTGAGTTTTCATTTAAAAAGTCATCATTATTGGTGTGAAAAAATTTTTTTCTAATGTAAGGAAAGGACAAGTTGTACAAAAGTTTTTCAAGAATGGCAACAACTTCTCTAATATGAAAAGTAGTCATGAAAATACATTGAAGGAGAAGGTGTGTCCAAACTTTTTGCCTGTACTGTATACATCTATCCATCCATTTTCTACCGCTTCTCCCTTTTGGGGTCGCGGGGGGTGCTGGAGCCTATCTCAGCTGCATTCGAGCGGAAGGCGGGGTACACCCTGGACAAGAGACCACCTCATCACAGGGCCAACACAGATAGACAGACAACATTCACACTCACATTCACATACAGTGTATGTATGTATATATATATATATATATATACAAACCCCATTTCCATATGAGTTGGGAAATTCTGTTAGATATAAATATAAACGGAATACAATGATTTGCAAATCCTTTTCAACCCATATTCAATTGAATGCACTACAAAGACAAGTTATTTGATGTTCAAACTCATAAACTTGTTGTTTTTTTTGCAAATAATAATTAACTTAGAATTTCATGGCTGCAACACGTGCCGAAGTAGTTGGGAAAGGGCATGTTCACCCCTGTGTTTCATCACCTTTTCTTTTAACAACACTCAATAAACGTTTGGGAACTGAGGAGACGCATTTTTGAAGCTTTTCAGGTGGGTTTCCTTCCCATTCTTGTTTTATGTACGGCTTAAATTGTTCAACAGTCCGGGGTCTCCGTTGTGGTATTTTAGGCTTCATAATGCACCATACATTTTCAATGGGAGACAGGTCTGGTCTACAGGCAAGCCAGTCTGGTACCTGCACACTTTTACTATGAAGCCACGCTGTTGTAACAGGTGACTTGGCATTGTCTTGCTGAAATAATCAAGGACGTCCATGATAACGTTGCTTGGATGGCAACATACAGTATGTTGTTTCAAAACTTGTATGGACCTTTCAGCATTAATGGTGCCTTCACAGATGTGTAAGTTACCCATGCTTTGGGCACTAATACACCCCCATACCATCACAGATGCTGGCTTTTCATCTTTTCACCTAGAACAGTCCTGATGGTTCTTTTCCTCTTTGGTCCGGAGGACACGACGATCACTGTTTCCAAGAAACAATTTGAAATGTGGACTCGTCAGACCACAGAACACTTTTCCAATTTGCATCAGTCCATCTTAGCTGAGCTCGGGACCAGCCAAGCCGGCTGCGTTTCTGGGCGTCATTGATAAATGGCTTTGGCTTTGCATAGTAGTTTTAACTTGCACTTACAGATGTAGCGATAAACTGTAGATACTGACAGTGGTTTTCTGAAGTGTTCCTGAGCCCATGTGGTGATATTCTTTACACACTGATGTCGCTTTTTAATGCAGTACCGCCTGAGGGAACGAAGGTCCGTTATATCATCGCTTACGTGCAGTGATTTCTCCAGATTCTCTGAACCTTTTGATGGTATTACGGACCGTAGATAGTGAAATTCCTAAATTACTTGCAATAGCCCGTTGAGAAATGTTGTTCTTAAATTGTTTCACAAATACAAAGTGGTGACCGTTTCCCAATCCTTGTTTCTGAATGACTGAGCATTTCACGGAAGCTGCCTTTATACCCAATCATGGCACCCACCTGTTCCCAATTAGCCTGCAAACCTATGGGATGTTCTAAATAAGTGTTTGATGAGCATTCCTCAACTTTGTCAGTATTTTTTGCCACCTTTCCCAACTTTTTTGTCACGTGTTGCTGGGATCAAATTCTAAAGTTAATGATTATTTGCAAAAAAAAAAAGTGTTTTTCAGTTTGAACATCAAATATGTTGTCTTTGTTGCATATTCAACTGAATATGGGTTGAAAATGATTTGCAAATCATTGTATTCCGTTTATATTTACATCTAACACAATTTCCCAACTCATATGGAAATGGGGTTTTTACATATATATAAAACATTTAGTTTGCAAATGCAAAGGGTAAAAACAGTACGAACAGATGGTTATGCACTTTGAAATACAAAGAAGTGCCTTTGTACGAAAAGTTAAAAAATAAAAATAAAAAAAATTCTCATCTCATGTTTTATAAACTGTTGAGGGATTAATTATTTAAAGTGTTGCTTTTTAAAATACTAAATGTAGTTACGAATACTAAACGTCCAATGAGTCAACTGGTCCATTTTCTTAAATGGCAAGGCAATTTCACCCAAGAAAAATATAGATATTTGGTGAATTCAAAAAGTGGTTTATCCAAAGTTGCAGAAAAATGTTACAAACCCTGTTTCCATATGAGTTGGGAAATTGTGTTGAATGTAAATATAAACGGAATACAATGATTTGCAAATCCTTTTCATTCCATATTCAGTTAAATATGCTACAAAGACAACATATTTGATGTTCAAACTGATAAACATTTTTTTTTTGCTAATAATCATTAATTTTAGAATTTGATGCCAGCAACACGTGACAAAGAAGTTGGGATGAGGAATGCTCATCAAACATCCTACAGGTGTGCAGGCTATTTGGGAACAGGTGGGTGCCATGATTGGGTAAAAACACAGCTTCCCAAAAAATGCTAAGTCTTTCACAAGAAAGGACGGGGCGAGGTACACCCCTTTGTCCACAACTGCGTGAGCAAATAGTCAAACAGTTTAAGAACATCGTTTCTCAAAGTGCAATTGAAAGAAATTTAGGGATTTCAACATCTACGGTCCATAATATCATCAAAAGTTTCAGAGAATCTGGAGAAATCACTGCAAGTAAGCGGCATGGCCGGAAACCAACATTGAATGACTGTGACCTTTGATCCCTCAGACAGCACTGTATCAAAAACCGACATCAATCTCTAAACAATATCACCACATCGGCTCAGGAACACTTCAGAAAACCACTGTCACTAAATATGGTTCGTCGCTACATCTGTAAGTGCAAGTTAAAGCTCTACTATGCAAAGCGAAAGCCATTTATCAACAACATTCAGAAACGCTGCCGGCTTCTCTGGGCCAGAGATCATCCGATGCAAAGATGAGTGGTCCACCCCTGGTCCTGACTGCGAATAGCTCGCGCATCATTTGTGGTCCCCTAACAACCTCTCCACGCAGGAGAGAGGAGTAGAGCAAAAAAAGAGACGGCAGATCAACTGGTCTCGAGGGGGGGTCTAATTAAAGGCTAGTGTAAACAAATGAATTTTACGATGGGACTTAAATGCTTCTACTGAGGTAGCATCTCTGCTACATCTCTGATTCTAAAAATAAGGCTAAAAAAAGGTCTAAATACTGAAAGTAACGAAGCGGTAACCAATCAATTGTCTACGATAGCAGTCTCAACCAAGAAAAAAATGTAAGAAATTTGAGAAATTCCAAAAGTGTATGTTCTAAAATTGCAAGGTCAAGTACAAAAATGTAAAAAAAAAAAAAAAGTGTATAAAAACAATCACTATTAAAGTTATGCGTTTCCAAATACGAAAGGTAAACGCTGTACAAAAAGATTGGATCTACTCATTCAAAATGTACGAAAAGTTAAGTGGTTAATTTTCCAGGTGTTGCTCCCCTTTCACAAATACCAAAAAGTTTTCTGAATTGTTTAGTATTAAAGGCCTGCTGAAACCCACTACTACCCACCACGTTTATACATCAATGATGAAATATTAACATCGCAACACATACCAATACGGCCTTTTTAGTTTACTAAATTGCAATTTTAAATTTCCCGGGAGTTTTCGTCTTGAAAACGTTGTGTAATGATGACGTGTACGCGAGACGTCACGGGTTTTTAGGAAGTATGAGCGCTACCCACACACACAGCTAAATGTTGTCTGCTTTAACGGCATAATTACACAGTATTTTGGAGAACTGTGTTGCTGAATCTTTTGCAATTTGTTCAATTAATATTGGAGAAGTCAAAGTAGCAAAATGGAGTTGGGAAGCTTCAGCCTTTAGCCACACAAACACACGGTGATTCCCTGTTTAAAATTCACGGAGTTGAAACTTTCCTATGGATCACAGCGAACAAGGATCCCGACCACTTGTCAACCAGCAGGTTTCTGTGAGAAAATTGTGGTTAAAAAGTCGCTTCTTACCGGAGATCAGCTGAGATTGCGCCTTCCGTACAGCTGCCGTCGACTTCCCTGAGACACTGCGCGTCAACACCCGGCCGTGGACGTACACTTCCGACTATCAGGTACTGTTCCATCCATCCATCCATTTTCTACCGCTTATTCCCTTTTGGGGTCGCGGGGGGCGCTGGCGCCTATCTCAGCTACAATCGGGCGGAAGGCGGGGTACACCCTGGACAAGTCGCCACCTCATAGCAGGGCCAACACAGATAGACAGACAACATTCACACTCACATTCACACACTAGGGCCAATTTAGTGTTGCCAATCAACCTATCCCCGGGTGCATGTTTTTGGAGGTGGGAGGAAGCCGGAGTACCCGGAGGGAACCCACGCATTCACGGGGAGAACATGCAAACTCCACACAGAAAGATCCCGTTAAACTCACTAAAACACTAGCAACACAATAGAAAGATAAGGGATTTCCCAAAGTTATCCCAGTAAATGTCTCTAAAAACATATGAATCCGTCTCAATGCAACGCGATTGCGATCACGTTTTTTTTTAATGAATTTTTTTCTAGTCCGTCGCTATCAATATCCTCAAACACAAATCTTTCATCCTCGCTCAAATTAATGGGGAAATTGTCGTTTTCTCGGTCTGAATAGCTGTTTTTATTGGAGGCTCCCATTAAAATCAATGTAAATATGTGAGGAGCCCTCAACGGGTGACGTCATCGTCTGCGACTTCCGGTAGAGGCAGGGCTTTTCTCTTAGCACCGAAAGATGCAGACTTTATCGTGGATGTTCTCTACTAAATCCTTTCAGCAAAAATATGGCAATATCGCGAAATGTTTAAGTATGACACATAGAATGGAACTGCTATCCCCGTTTAAATAAGAAAATCTTATTTCAGTAGGCCTTTGAACATGTATGAAAAGCCTCCACCTGTGTTATGTAGGTGGGGGCAAAAATGGCACAAACAAGCCAAACCGCTTCAATAATGTTTTCGTTTGTGATGGTGGTGGACTTTACAAGAGTGTTTCCAAGCGTGGTTTGAGCCATTGCTCTGTTGTTGATGCAGTAAATTGTCCCACAGGTAATTGTGTTCCTAGCGCTAAACACACACTTTATTAACTTTACACGCTCCTCAAGGAGTGTTTGTTGCGGCGCGTCACAGCCAAGATGTATAATCACCAGCTTATAATGCAGCCCTAATGGATTGTATGTCTCCTTTTGTCTCCTCTCCTCAAACGCTGCGACCGGCAGCTCTGACACTTTAATTGCTTTAAACTGCGGCTGCATTGTTATTTAATCCATGTCACAGTAGCCGTCTTTGTTACGGCGCCACCGAGGAATGGATTGGCCACAAATCACAGGAGGGCCTTCTGGCAGGCACGCTTGTCGTTTTGTTTAGTTTGGTTGTTCTCTTTTGAGTGGAGAAAGTCGCTCAGGGAAAGCTAAGAGAAGGGAATATTATTGATTTAGTTTGATTTTTCTCCATTCAGAAACCCTCTTCGACAGTCTCTCATTTTAATTAAAGAAGCAATGACGCTGTCTGTTTAATTACGTGCAAAAGTATTTAAAAGTACGGCTCCCCCTAGAGTTAGGACTGTAAATCAAATCATTAGATTAGATTAGATTAGATTAGATAGTACTTTATTTATTCCGTCAGGAGAGTTCCTTCAGGAAAATTACAATTTTCAGCACAATCCCATTCAAGATCAGACAAACATTAAAGGCAGCCTGGGCATATATGTGGAAATTTAACCACGAGACTTGGCCAAAAGTTGGAACACACCTTATTATTCAATGAGTTTTCTTTATTTACATGACTATTTACATTGTAGATTGTCAATGAAGGCATCAAAATTATGAATGAACACATGTGGAGTTATGTACTTAACAAAAAAAGATGAAATAACTGAAACATCTTTTATATTGTAAATTCTTCAAAAAAGCCTCCCTTTGCTATGATTACTGCTTTGCACACTCTTGGCATTTTCCCCGTGAGCTTCAAGAGGTAGTCACCTGAAATGGTTACCACTTCACATGTGTCATAGTTTTGATGCCTTCTGTGACAATCTACAATGTAAATAGTCATGAATATAAAGTAAACGCATTGAAATGAGAAGGTGTGTCCAAACTTTTGGCCTGTACTATATAAATATATATATATATATATATATATATATATATATATATATATATATATATATATATATATATATGTATATATATATATATATATATATATATATATATATATATATATATATATATATATAAGGTGTGTCCAAACTTTTGGCCTGTACTATATATATATATATATATATATATATATATATATATATATATATATATATATATATACATATATACATATATATATATATATATATATATATACATATACATATACATATATATATATATATATACATATACATATATATATATATATATATATACATATATATATATACATATATATATATATATATATATATACATATATATATATATATATATATATATATATATATATGGGCTTCACGGTGGCAGAGGGGTTAGTGCATCTGCCTCACAATACGAAGGTCCTGCAGTCCTGGGTTCAAATCCAGGCTCCGGATCTTTCTGTGTGGGGTTTGCATGTTCTCCCCGTGAATGCGTGGGTTCCCTCCGGGTACTCCGGCTTCCTCCCACTTCCAAAGACATGCACCTGGGGATAGGTTGATTGGCAACACTAAAATTGGCCCTAGTGTGTGAATGTGAGTGTGAATGTTGTCTGTCTATCTGTGTTGGCCCTGCGATGAGGTGGCGACTTGTCCAGGGTGTACCCCGCCTTCCGCCCGATTGTAGCTGAGATAGGCGCCAGCGCCCCCCGAGACCCCAAAAGGGAATAAGCGGTAGAAAATGGATGGATGGATGGATATATATATATATATATATATATATATATAAATATATATATATATATATATATATATATATACACACATCACAAGACTACTTCATCTCTACAGAACTGTTTCATGAGGGGTTCCCTCAATCATCAGGAGATTTTAATGGAAGCATTCACATACCACGGTTTATATAGGGCACAGAACGGGTAGGTACAGGCAGGCGTAGGGGCGTGGTGATTGGCTCATGTGTTACCTAGGAGGTGTCTCCTTCTGTGACGGCATGCCGATACAATTTCACTGCGCTTGTTGAGGGATGACAGCTCTGGTTGGTATATAATAAACCGTTTCTCTTATAAGCATAGGTTGCATCTTTTACGAAACAACATCATCTGGTACAACCCCCCATACAGCAAAAACGTCTCAACTAATATTGGCCACAAGTTCCTCACTCTGATCGACAAACACCTTTAGCTACTTCTAAATCACTAATCCTCGCCTGCATGGCGACAAATGAAGTAAGTTTCCTACAAGTATCATCCCTGCTGGACGAGGAATAGCTAAACATGCTTCAATGTAGCTCACCGGCGTCATAATGTAATCAAACGGCATTGGTGGATCTACACCTGACATCCACTGTAATGATACCAAGTACAGTGGCGTATCCAGTCTAGTCTATGATTACGTCTATATTTTTTGGCATCACATCTTCTTTTGTTGTTTTTTTTATTTATATCATGTTTTTAAATTAAAGAAATGTGTCCCTGGATACATGAGGACTTTGAATAGGACCAATGTATGATGCTGTAACTACTTGGTATCGGATTGATACCCAAATGTGTGGTATCATCCAAAACTAATGTAAAGTATCAAACAATAGAAAAATAAGGGATTATAAAATTTTAACGGAAGTGTAAATAGAACATATTAAAAGGGAAAGTACGCAGGTATTAACAGTAAATGAACAACTAGATTAATAACTAATTTTCTACCACTTGTCCTTACTAATTTTGACAAAATGATATAATAGAAAATGACACAATATGTTACTGCATACGTCAGCAGCTAAATTAGGAGCCTTTGTTTGCTTACTTACTACTAAAAGAAAAATTGTCTTGTATATTCACTACTTTATTTAAGTACAAACTGGCAACAGGAAACATATGTTTAATGTACCCTAAGATTTTTTGTTTAAATAAAGCCAATAATGCAATTGTTTGTGGTACCCTTTATTTAGAAAAGTATCAAAGTAATGTTGGTACAGTTACTGGTACCAAAATATTGTTATCAGGACAACACTAATATATATACACATACATATATATAAATACACATACATAAATACATATATTTTTAACACGCGCATGCATCCTGACTTATTTTTGACCCCGGTCCATTCAGTAGCGTGGAGCCACAAGCTGGAAAACAACGAGCAGAAATGCACAAAGAAAAGGGTACATTATAGAAATTTCTGATCCAAAGCATGGCAAGTTGTTCTCCCGACTGTCAGGTTGTGTTGTTGACGAACCCCGAGATGCAGAGAAGGTGGCAGGCATTAAGCAGGAACACATAATTTAATGTCCAATATATAAAGAAAAATCACAAACCAGGAACGGACAAATTGGAAACAGGGAACAGGAACCAGCAAACAGGAACTAGGAACAAAAAGATGGAAAGTAGTCCACGACATACAGGAACAGCGACAAGTAGTAGCACGACATCGACAGGTATTAGCGACAATAATCCAGCACTGACTGGAGGAGAAAGCAGGTCTGAATAGTGTCAGGCTGATTGACACCAGGTGTGGCCAGGTGCCAATCATCCACAGCTGAGGGGACACAGCACTCAGGGAGACAAACAGGAAACAGAATCAAAATCAGAGTGCTGACAGGAACTAAAGACAGGAAACAAAGACAAATGCAGAGGAAAAACTAAGACATTGTCAAACTGGGAGAAGCCTGACACCGACAAGTAAAGAAAATGTTTTCTTCAACCACCGTGAGACGTCATCATTGAAGGGAACGCTGCTGGCGTTCCCTCTTGTCCTTTGCTTTGGACCTGATATTTCCGTAATGAACCCTTTTCTTTGTACCATTTCTGCTTGCTACATTCCCGCTTGTGGCTCATTAGGAAATAATGAAAGCAGCCACATTTTCCCACGCTACCGAATGGCCCGAGGGTCATAAGGATTCAGGACACCTGTGTGTTAATCCCCTGTTGTAAAGATTAGGGTTTATGAAGGAAGTTATAGTTAACATATTATTATCCCGTTAACTTTGACAGCCCCAATATATGTATGTATGTAAATGTGTATATGTATGTAAGTATGTAAATGTTTATATGTACTGTATGTATGTATGAATATATTTATGTGTGTGTGTGTGTGTGTGTGTGTGTGTGTGTGTGTGTGTGTGTGTGTGTGTGTGTGTGTGTGTGTGTGTGTGTGTGTGTGTGTGTGTGTGTGTGTGTGTGTGTGTGTGTGCGTGTGTGCGTGCGTGCGTGCGTGTGTGTGTGTGTGTGTGTGTCTGTATATACATATATATACATATATATATGTAAATATATATATATATATGTACAGTATGTATATATATATTCATATATATATATGTTTATACATATATAAATATATATATATACTATGTATGTATATGTATGTATATATAGTATATATATATATTTATTTATATATATATATATATATTTATGTATATATATGAAATATTAGTAATTTATGTATCAATAATATTAAACACTCTACGAATAAATAGCAGTAATTCAGCTGAGCTGCTCTATATATTGATTTAAATGAAAATGTATTGACTTAATACAGTTGAATATTATAATTAACATAGTGTAGTATTTCATATATAAAAAATATAACATAATTAATATTGTGAA